>NW_026874565.1:0-16062 GCF_032173495.1 Musca vetustissima
CTTTTTCTTGCATTGCAAAATTTGTTAAATGATAAAAATTTGGTATCTAGAGAGGATTGTGAAAATCGACTACTAGAGTTTTTTTGCAAATATAAAGCAGGACTTCTATGAGAGAGGCATTATGAAGATACCTTTAAAATGGCAACAAATCATACAAAATCAGTAAGAAAAGTAGTAAAGCCGGACTGGGTCGACTATATGATACCCTTCACCACTGCGTATATTCTACATATGTATCCTAACGGACGTCGCCTTTTTGAAGTAACATAAACATGAAATTTAACGAACTTAAATGTATGATCTTTATCTATATCTTAACAAAACATTAATCCCTACAAATGTCATTCTGCAAGGTATGCTAAATTTTGTAAGCCAATTTAAAGCAAATTTGCCACACGCTATTTGGTATGCTGCAAGGTTTAAAATTTAATCTCAATCAGACATTCATTGATTTCATGGTGTACTATGAACATGAACAGGCCGAAATTATCTATATCTGAACCGATTCCAAGGAAACTTTCCAGAGATTAATTTATATTAACTTCAGTACGTTGTGTCAATCGGCCTAGCTATGGATCTTTAGTGCACCATTTACTTAAAATTGGACAAAAAATATTTATGAGCTATATCTAAATCTAAAAAAATTTTCACGAAACTTAGCACACATCATTCTAGACTTAATTCAGTACACTGTACCAAAATTCGTGCAAATCGAAAGATATATAGGGACTTTAATTACCTTAAATCGGACGAAAATATATAAATGGGAGCTATATCTAAATCTGAACCAATTTTCATGAAACTTCAGCACGTTATGCTAAAATTCGTGCAAATCAAAACATTTGCAGGGACTTTGATGCAAAATTTACCTAAAATCTAGACTTAATTCAGTACGCTATGCCGAAATTCGTGCAAATCGAATGATTATCAGGGACTTTGGCGAATCATTTACCTAAAATCGGGCGAAACTATATATGGGAGCGATATTTAAATCTGGCCCGATTTCCAAGAAACTTGGCAGACATCACTCTAGGCTCCATTCAGTACGTTATGCCAAATTTCGTGCAAATCGAGAGATATATAAGGACTTTGGTGCACAATTTACATTAAATCGAACGAAAATATATATGGGAACTATATCTAACTCTGACCCGATTTTTTCAAAATTTCAATAGGATTCGTTTTTGGGCTTAATAAATGAGCTGTGCCAAATTTCATTCAATTCGGATTATAATTACGACCTGTACTTTGCTTCCAATTTAACAGCAACAGACGGACGGACGGACATGCATAAATTGACTCAGACCCATAGTTCTCAAACGGAACTATGGGTCTATCTCGTTTCCTTTTGACTGTTAGAAGCATATGCACAAAGACATAATACCATGTACCACAGTGGGTATAAAAAACTGTGCATATTTGGCCCAAATCGGACATATGTAAATAAATTCATATAGTTCATATGAAAATAATGGATTTCGTTTTACCCAATCGGACAAACATTGGGAGTTAAATCAAGATTTACCTAAACAGACATATACATATGTATGACATATCTATATATATAAAAGAGCTTAGTGTTAAGTGAGTGAGTGATTGACAGATCATCGCCCAGACGAAACGGCTAAAGCTAGAAGGTTGAAATTTTGAGTGTGGGTTGGTGTTGGTGTGTAGGCGTGAGATAAGGCTGGGTTTTTGGAAATTCGAACTAGAAGGGTACGAAAAGTACTAAAATGTACCAAATATGGTACCCTTTGTATTAGGCGAACGGGAAGAGCTAGAATTCTGAAATTTGGAATGTGGGTCACTGATGTAAAGTTAGGAAGATGTACAAAAGGATTTTTGGAAATTCGACCTATAAGTGTCCTAAAAGTACTAAATTTAGTTCTAATTTTATATATATTGAACATATATAGCTAAAATCTTGAAATTTTATATTAAAGTGACAGTTGCAGTGTAGAATTGAGGTAGTTTTGGAAATTCGCACTTATTGGAACGAAAAGTACTAAATCGTACTAAATATAGTAAAATTTGGATTTTGCTTAAACGTATGAGCTTAAAACCTGAAATTTGGAATTCTGATTACTGTTGAAGATTGAGCTATAGAGACATCAGTGGAAATTCGTATTTGTGTGTACGAAAAGTACTAAACGGCACTAGATATGGTACAATTTGGACTTGGGAGAGCTGGAAACCTAAAATTTGGAATAATGGTTGCTTTTAGAATATAGAATTAAGGTATGGAAGCATAGAACGTATGTTAGTACACATACGTACTATGCTTCCATACCTTAATGGTACTATATTTGGTACAACTTGATTAAGTGGATAGAGTTGGACTCCAGAATTTTGGAGTTAAAATTACTTTTGAAGTGTAGGATTGACGTAGTTTAATTATAGAAACAAAAAGTACTAAATGGTACCAATGGATAGGGTTGAGATCCTGAAATTTTGATTTAATTAATATTACTGTTGGAGTGCAGGATTGAAATATGTCGGTAGTTTTGAAAATTTGTCATTTCGTACTGGTACTAAATTTGGTACAGTTTAGATCAGAGTGAATGGATAGAGATGGAAAACTTAAATTTAGAATGCAAATCACAGAATTAAGGCAGTATTGGAATTTCGTACTCTTGGATACAAGAAGCACTAAATGGTACTAAATAGGGTACAATTCGTTTTGTGTGAGCGGGAACCCTAAAATTTGGAATCAAAATTAAGTGTGAAGTGTAGGATTGAGATATGGAGGTAGTTTTGAAAATGCATGATTATGTGTACTAAATGGTACTAAGTTTATTTGGATTAAGATAAAAAAACTTATATTTGACAATAAAATTACTGTTAGAGTACAGGATTGAGACAGTGTTTATAATTCAAACTAAAAGTACGAAAAGTACTAAATGGTACTAAATATGCTACAATTTGGATTTATGTGAACGGATAGGGCTGGGATCCTGAAATTTATGATTAAAATTACTGTTGGAGTGTGGTGAACGGATAGAGCTGGAATCTTTAAATGTGGACTAAAGGTTATTATGGGTGAACATGACTGGGGGACTTTTGAAAATTCGTACTTATGGGTACGAAAAGCACAAAATTTGTTACAAATTGGACATTGGTGAACGGGTAGAATTCGAATCCCGAAAGTTGCAATTGTGGTAGTGTAGATTTGATAAAGTTAGGATTAGATAAAGTTAGGGTACGAAAAGTACAGAATGGTACCAAATCTGGTACAATTTGGTTTTTGATGAACAGACAGAGCTGAAATTCTTAAATTTTGACTTGCGATTACTATTTGAAATAAGGATTGAGGTATATTTGGAAATTTGTACTTATGAGTACGAAAAGTACTAAATTTGGACTTTGCACTATAGGTCAAACAGACCATTTTACTGGCCAAAAGTCAAATTTCACACATTGTCTTATCACTTCTTTTGAGTTACAATCGAGTAAGGAACACTTCAAAACAAATAAAAATGAATTTTGATTTTGCATAATCACTTATACCATTATATGGCAAGCTGTCAAACGTGTATTATTAAAATATCATAAAAAATGTATTCATTTGATATGTTACTTGTTATGATTTAAAGCGGAAATAAAATAAAAGTATAACTATAAGTAAAGAATTAATAACAAAGTATTCGATATTTTTTATCATAAAATGTATCTATACATATGTGTATGTGAAAAAATAGTATTAAAATAAGCATAACTTTAGATTGATCGCAGAAATTTTTAAACTTTGAGGTTATGAAAGCAATAAATCCGTGGGCAACGTTTGGCAATTGAAATAAAAATTGATATTTGTTTATTGAACCGTCCTTAATATAAATAATCTAATGTGGTTGTGCGGATTTGTGCGGGTTTTTTAATTATTTCCATTTTTGTATGTTAAACCATTTACTGAAACGCGAATTAATTTGAATCTGAAATAACTGGAGTAGAGGTAAATCTTATATTTCGCCTCAAAATTTTTTTAATTTAATTATTATGTCAGTTTTCATTAGATTTAAACATATTTCGAACTTATTGTTATGAAACAGCTAATTTAATTTTGACGAAATATTCTTGGCTGTCCATGACTGCTACTGTCAATAAGGTACAAATTCATGTACTTCCATTAAGGGGTTCTTGGAGAAGATGCTGCTAAGGGGTTCTTGGAGAAGATGCTGCTCGTAAGAGCAACCGAAAGAATAACATCTTAGATATATTTACTAGAGCCTTGGATACATTAGATCATTTAATATCCTCTAATAATCAATTAGCTTAATCAAACGCATGTAACAGTAAAAACGTTATAGCTTGGAATAATTGAAGTGTAAAAATGTCAAAATTCTCGAATCTCTAAACTAAATTCGACTGTTTCAGAGATTTCAATTCATCAATAGAATCAAACTATTAAAGATGAAGACAGATCACATGATGAGAACATAATATATAAATATTCTTAATGACTTAGATTTAGAAAATTAAACGGACTTAATTTAAATAATATATGTAGTCACAGACGTATCAAAGTGGAGGGGTATCCTTGGTGATCGACCGCCCGAATTGTTTTTGTTTACATTAACTTTTGTTATCCAACAGAAAAATTTTAATTTTTTCACAAACATCAAACATATCACATAAACTCTCCCTCCCCCTCCCCCCTTTTCGAAACACTGCATACGACCCTGCATGTGATGATATTCCATAATTTTATTTATTCACAATAATAAGAATATATATTAATAAAATGTTATCAAATATATGAATTAAATTATTTTTGTCCCCTAAAGGGTTAATACATTAATGACTTAAAGGGTTAATTTCTAAAAAAAATTCCATTATTCTTTCAGAAAGTTAAGAAAGCTATTCTGGTTGAAATACAATTATTTTTTCAATTTTATGACTTTTGGCCACAAAAAATGCCACTTTGACCTATAGTGCTTTGGTGGAATTAAGATGGCCCAAGGACGAGCCCTATTGAAATTGGGAAAAATCTTTTCAAATTTAGATATAGTTCCCATATATATATATATTAGTCCGATTTTAGGTAAATAGTGCACCAAACTTCGATTTACACGAAATTAGGTACAGCGGGCTTAATTACGTCTAGAACGATGTGTGTTAAACATCGTGAAAATCGGTTTCGATTTAGATATAGCTACCATATATAACTTCGTCCGATTTAATGTAAATGGTGTACCAAAGTCTCTATATATCTTTCGACTTGCACGAAATTTTGCATGGGATACTTTATTACTTTCCTTAATGGTTTTAATCTGTTTAATGGAAGTAAGAGAGATTTCGGAAAATAGTGCTTATGTGTATGAAGATTACTAAATCGAAAACTATAGGACAACAAATTTACTGTATTTACGATACCATATGAAATATTTTTTGTATTCCCTTTCCGCATACGAAGTAGCGGGCACTTTGCTAGTACATCTATATTTGAACGGCTTTTAAGGAAACATAGCACACATCATTCTAGATTCAATTAAATACGCTATGCAAAGTTACGTGCAAATGAAAAAAATATAGGGGCTTTAGTGCTCCATTTGCAAAAAATCAGACAAATATATATATGGGAGCTATATGTAAATCTCAAGCGATTTTCACGAAACATAGCACAAATTATTTTGGACTCAATTCAGCACGCCATGCTGTGGCTTCGTTACACTATTTACATAAAATCTGAAAAAATATATATGGAAGCTATATCTAAATTAAAACCAATGTATAGAACATGCCATTCTATAATCATGCCAATACCGTATGCAAAATTTCATACCAATCGGACAAATCTTGGAATTTTGGTGTACCAATGATATTAAACCGGACGAAAATTTATATATACATATATATGTATATATATATATATGTATATAAATCTGAACTGACTGTCACACCTCTAAATATTATATGTTTCGTTATTTTGAATTTAATCAATTCATTTCCCTGAGCTTTCATTTAAATTAAAGTGTCTCGCTTTGGGAGTTTATACCCATTTTCCCAACAAGTTCGCATTTCAAAAGTACTTTAACTATTTTAAATGCAGTGCAAATTGTTTACCAAAAAATAATGGACACTTCTAACTCAATTGCCAACAAAAAGCGCTTAACGTTGACAAATTTGATTAAAAATCCCACAAAAACAAGTCAAGTTCATACTGTGGCAAACCAGCAGCTACCCAGCGACCCACACCAATACCAAAAAGCATGATGACGTTATGGAATCAGACGACAACAACAACAAGAAAATAAGAACTAAAATAAAAACTGTGGCAAAACAAAATTTCACTTAACAACTTTTGGCTGTCGGTTTGGCTGAATCACTTGCTCGAAGTGAGAATCTGTGATTTTTTTCATCTGTCCCTTTTTTGGGGTTTCTACTATAGAGCTCAGATTTTGATGTCAATTCAGTCAGAATATTGAACAAAAACAACCCGAAGCAATTGTTTCAACGCATTCTTTTTGTGTGTGTGTGTGGAAAATATAAAGTTGGACTGATATTAAATCTTGATTGCTGGCAGCAACTGAAACCACAATAGTGCATTTGTTGCTTAACTCTTGTTGGATGCTCCTGTCGATCGTTGTGTACTTTAGCATTGGCAACAAAAAGCCTTCTGCTTGTGGTTGAAAAATATTATATAATTTTTTTGTGCAAGTACGTACGTGTGCTTGTGGTTAAATATCAAAATAAAACTATATTACACATATCCCAGGGTGAACATAATTATAAAGTTTTCTGTGATTTCAGTTTTTCCCCAGCCGTTGCTTTCATTCTGTGTTTATTTCTGGTTCTTATACATCTTTTGTTTTCGAACATAATTATTTTTTTGTTGTTGTTCGCTCATTTTGTGTTATTTGGTACAAAATTATAATGGTTGGTCAGAACCAGAAGAAGCATACGAGTATAAATGCATTGACCACACAGCTGTCGTACAGCCTTTAGCCTTTTTTGTCACTTCGTACGGGCGTTTCACTTTTTCTTCGACAGTCGAGTAAATTATGTTAAACGAAGGTAAACAATAGCGAAATAGATTAAAATATACAATTTCTAGAACAATGGAATACAAAACAGTGAAAAGTCGGGACTTTATATCGAAAAATATCGAAAATGTTTTGCGCAGATGAGAGTCAGCTTCCAAAGTCCCAAGATGCCAAGACAAAAACTTTTCGGCTGGAAAATTCGGCTAAAATTCTGAAAATAACGAAAATTGAGCTGGGCGTTTACATGAGAGCTATATCAACCTTTCTGCAGATGTAGCCGAGCCTCTAAAACCCCGAAATATCAAATTTTAAGCTTGTCGATTGGAAATGCTCTATATGGGGGCTATGTCAAAAAATGGGCATATCACCACTGGGTATTACCATAACACGGTTATCAGCAAATTCCAACCAACAAAAAGAATTATTTCATGTCTTTGGTTCCTTCATCACCGCATCACCAACGGTAGCAGAAAAATTACCCCGTTGGAAGCAAAACAAGTGAAAAAGCGGTAAGTTCGGCCGGGCCGAACTTTGGATACCCTCCACCATAAATATACTGACAAGTACTAGAAAGGGAAATATAGGGAACATACCAAAAAGTGGGCCCATACCGACATTTCTAAAAACGGATTATGTAAACCATAATATACATTTCAGAAATTTTTTAATGGATAATTATACCCTCAGCCTTATGGCTAATGAGGATGTATACACATTAACACGGTGAAAATGTGCCTCATCGAAATATTGGTTCTAGACCCCATGTTTCTTTGGGCCAAATCCGTTTCAGGAAATTTAGATTTCATCCAAAGTTCATTATCGAATCTTACGTTCTAGTTTTTTATCTCGATATCTTCCGCAGGTGAAATTATTACAACAGAGTCTTAGAACCAAACTCAAAACGCGGAAGAAATCAGATAACTATTTTAATACAAAAAGGGGGTTCTAATTTTTGTACGGAATACAAAATACCAATTTGCATGATCTATTTCGATGAGTTACAAACGGAAAACAAAATTAATATACCCTCCATACTAGGGTATAAAAACAATAACAGCGACAGCAGCATAAATAAATAAAAGTATTATTACAATGGCAAGTGGAAATAACAAAACATAATTGAAACTTTTTCAACTCATTACTATTTGCGTTGCTGTTGTTTTTGTTCTGCTTTACTCCCTTCTTGTTGTTTTTATACCTTTGTGGTTGTTGTTCCTCTTGTTTACAGGATTTTTGCTCATACTAGTAGTTAAAAGCTGCAAGCAATAGTTGATGCGATGCTGCCTGTCGTAATTACTTGTAAGTGAAGGAAAAAAACAAAAAACAAGAAGAAATTGTTGGAAACGCATTTTTCCAGTTATCCCGGGTCTAAAGTTATTAAATCAAAGAGTTTTTTATGAAAAAAAACATTCAACTGAAGAATGTAACATTTTTTCTAAGTTGGATAACTGAAGTTAAATATGGAACAAAACATAAGTTTGTTATAATTTTTTAAAGAAAAAATAATTTCAGTAAGGTTGGGGGGTTATTGGGAATACCATTTGTGTTTTGTTTTTGCAATATAGTCAAGCTGAATACCAGTTTGTTGTTTTTATAAAAAACAAATATTTATTAGTGGGGAATGTATGGCATTGTCCGGCGAGGGGTAAGGCAGGGAAGACTATAGTTTGGGATCTCGCCACTGATTCTCATCATATCCCTTAGTTTTTTGTTGGGATATTCTCCCCAGAAGCTATTTAACTATAAAAGCTATAAAACTAATTTTTTAAATAAAATTAAGAACAATTTTTTGCAGTTGCCTTTAATAATTAGTACGAGCTTTGGGTGCAGAATTACGAGGAGGAACTTTTTAATTCTGAAGTAGGAACATTACAACTGGTTACAATAGTGAGGGAATTTAATTGAAGCTGGAAACGACACGCCAATTAGTCGCCATTCCCTACATCTTGAAATCTATATTATAATCGGACAGAGCTCTGAAATGATATGCGCAAATTTACAAACTACAAGGCAAAATATTATTGTTTTGTTGTTGTTTTCTGTAATTAAAGTCCTTATTTTTGATGTCGGATATGATAACTTCTCACTGGAACATCGGAATCCGAAAATTCCAACGGTGTTAGAAAGAGTACATGTCTGGCTCTCGTATGAACTAGGATTTTTCGCTCTAAAATTAACAAAATGGCAGACCTTTGAAAAAATATTTTTGGAAAATTGCCGATTTTTTTTCATCTCCGATTGGCTTTATCCTAGTTCATACGATAGCTATATACACACAGAGAAACGTGTAAAAATTTGGAATGGATTGGGTTATTAGTTTTTGAGTTATCGTGCCCGCCATTCACAAAAGAGAAAAACGCGTTTAAAGTTTGAGAAGCCCTTTAGCCGTCACTTGATGCTGACAAAATCTTCGGCTATATCTTCAAGAGTTCTTGAGATTTTCACTTGAAATTTTGTAGAGACATTATTTAATTAGTGTAGATTCAAATTAAATAAAAAAAGCTTGACCCCGAGAATGGGGGGATCACCTTAAAGG
The DNA here is from genome assembly GCF_032173495.1 of Musca vetustissima. NCBI lineage: Eukaryota > Metazoa > Arthropoda > Insecta > Diptera > Muscidae > Musca > Musca vetustissima. The sequence goes on from NW_026874565.1 coordinate 9,517, forward strand.
AAGAAGAAAGAGGATTAGAGAAACAAATGTCATTTCTTTTGAAATGTCATTTTTTGTTGGGCACCCACTCCATCTAAGTTATTTTTAGGCAATCACAGCTGTTACCAGGACATTCCAAGACATTGACCAAGTAGTTAAATTCCTTCATCTGTACATATTAAATGGTAAACCAAGATAAAGTCGTATTTTTGGTCCCAATAAGGTGAAATATTGGAATTTCCCCTTTTTTTTGTTGGCCCAAGGACGATGATGATTCAGTTAATGCTCCGATTTTCTTTTGAAACGTTACATATTTTAACATGGGTTACGAAGCTTTAGTTTTTAGGGCAGTAGTCAGCCCCGTCCAACTTTTGAACATTCCCTACTGGCTTTCATTGCTTTTTAAAAGACCTCTTGTCAGAAAAAAAATGTTGGTGGTCGATGTTTCGACAGATACCCCATATAAAGAGCCTGTTCTATTTTAGTTGTTAGTAGTCGCATTTCCCAAACTAAGTGTCTGTACTTTTCTCAGAGGATAAAATACGCTTTGCCTGCATATCAAGGACCCGATCCATTTTACGTATTGGAAATGTCAAGCTCACGTCTGGAAGTAAAAAAAGTCGGCTCGGTCGAACTTTAAGTTATTTACGTTTTAGAGTTTTAAATTCAAACTCGAATCCAAATTCTTTTATATATTACTTAAAAGCTAATGGTTTTCATTTGCATATAATTTCAGTTTTAGATACCGAGTATTAACACAAGGTGTGATCAAATGATCCTTTCGCTGAACACTTTTTTCTTGGTGTCGCACGAACCAGAGTCAACAATTAGCATTAATGGAGCTTTGATTTAGTATCATAACCATAAATCTATGATGCACAGCTACGACCCTCTGGACTGATATAGTTCGTGGTAACCAGAGTCCAGCTTCTCAAATATCCAACACATTCGGATCACATTGAAATTAAGAACCAAAACTTTCTGTCCAATGATTTCGTTTTTAAATATATTCCATTTTCATAGCAGTAATTGATTACGTGCATGTCACGCTGTTTTTTAACCGTCAATAATTTATCAATTGTTGTTGTTTTGCTCTTTCCGGCTCGGTCAATTGGTGCCAGCAACCGTAGTTGACAAATTAATAACACAGCATGTATGGAAGGCTGTCACCCACTCGACTCTGGGTCGTATATCATTAATAAAACAATCGCGTCAGTGTATGCCGAACATTTAATGCTAGACATTTCAGGTACTTTAGGAAGGAGAGAAAAAATAAACCAATGAAAAATCTATAAAAAATAACAAAGTATCCTTCGGCGTTAACATGCAGTGCATACTAAAGTGTGTAATTTGTTTCCCTTATAAATAATAAATAATCACTGCAAAATAAATATAATATTGGTTTTGGATTTTTTATATGAAATATAATTGTTTGGTTTTATTTTGTTGATATAAAAATGTATGTATATATTTAAAAATAAATAAAATAATAAATAAGCCATAATGTAATAAATTTTGCGAGTTTAATTAATTTGTTAAACAAAGAAACCGTAATATAGGTAGCTGATATTTGTTATTATAAATAATTTTCTCAGTAATATATCTCCGGATCCTATATCCAATTGCAGGCACATTCGTCCGTCCGTCCGTCCGTCTGTCCATTATAATTTGTATACACGATACAGGCCACAGTTATGGACCAATCTTCACGACATTTTACATGTAGGATGGGTTCTGGCCAATGAAGACCCCTATTGTTTTTGGGAAAGATCGGTTAATATTTAGGGGATGAAATGGATCAAATACTAATTTTTTCGTGATTTCTGATCGCTCCAGAGGCCGCAATAATGGCCCGAACTTCGTGAAATTCTGCATGGAGAAGGGGATCGGGCCAAAGAATAAGCATGCCTGTTTTGATAAAGATCGGTTAATATTTAGTGGGTCAAATGGACCCTGACTTTTGTGTGAAAAATGACAAAATTTGTATTCTATAGCATATATATTTACCACTGAAGGACATAGACCCGAGAAGTTGATATTATATACAAGAGGAGTGGTTGACCTTTAAATTAAGACCAATTGTATTGTTGTATGTGCTCTCATGTGGGAGTTACACCTAAATATTTACAGGTATCTCCGTATTCGTATATTATTTAGTAACCCATTATCACTCTCGAGAGTGGAACTATAGTGCTGATCGCTTTGAAATCTTTCATGAGGTTCCGGGTATGGCCAAGGACAACGCCTATAATTTTCGGTGATGATCAGATAATAATTTTGGAATGAAGTGGACCGAAAACTTAATTTTTTGTGCTATTTTCAAGTCGATCTATAGACCACAAATGAAAGCCGAACATCACAACACCCACGGTGAAGGGAATCTGGACAATAGCTGTACTGAATATTCGTAATATTCGGAAAATATGTCAATGTGAGGAAGAGGTGCTGTTTACCTCTATCGGGCAAGTGGGTGCAAATATCACGAAATATTGCCCAGGCTCGGAATAAACATCCGCATAAAATTTTAGTTCCGTGGTAATTGTGTACGGTATCGTATGGTCGGCCCCGTCCGACTATACCCGTCCGCTCACTGGTTTTAAATATTTATTTTATCTATTACATGAATATTTTTTTACAAACATTAAACAATACTTCTAACAAAACACCTAACTTTTTAAATATTAATCCATCCGAAAAAATGTAGGACGAAACTCAAACAGTGTGAACAATTTTGATTATATATTAGTTGTTAAAAGTTCACACGTTCCATGTAAGCATTTACACATATATTTACGAAACTAAAACTAACTAAAAAATTAGAAGCAGAATGTATGTTTGTATAATTAAATAAAAGGGTATACAGATAAGTTATAAACCAATTAATTTATTTTAACACACAAAAAACGACAATTGTTAATATATTCAAAAAAAAAAAAATATTTCCATCTAATATTGGACAAACCTTACCAAGAGTTGAGGTACAGGCGGAGGTCCTTTCTACAGTCACTACCGAAGTACATGAACTATCGTCAAATTTTTATTATTATAGAAGGTTTTCAAATATCCTGCTGAGTTGAGACTAGTAAAAAATGCCAGAACGGGACCTTTATATGGTAAATTGGCGTAGACATATATAGATATGGCAAGAAAACGTAAAGCTACGTTGGCAAGTTTTTGCGGGGATATTTTTTACGCCTTGGGAACTTACTTTGCTAAGTTACTGCCATTTTGATGGTAATAAATAAAAAATATCGTAAATCAGAGGGTATCGGTGTATGGGGATCATTTCCCATACCAGAAGTTGTGTTAATACAAAATATATTTGAACCATATTTTGGCAGCCTATGTCAAGTGCTTCGGAGTTTAAAGAGATTTTACACAATATTTGGGTAAAAACTCAAAATTGGGGATTGCGTTATATGGAGGCTACAAGAAACCTTGGTGGACCTAGGCTGACAAACGTTTATATGGATATTTTGTACACATTGAGAATTTACTATGTCAAATTACATCCAATTTGATTGTAAAATATAGATAATAGGTAAATAATACCATAGATACTATTGTTTGGGGGCTATATCAAAACTTGAACCTATTTTCCCATTCTATTGATATAAGAAAACGTTTAGCCAACTTTTGACAGCCTATGACAAATGATTCGGCAGTAAAAGGGTTGTTACCTAATATTTGTGTAAATACTCGTGTGTATACCCAAGTATTTTGCCACGTGTTTAAATATTAAAAATATATCCATTTTGAAACGATTTGATTACGGAAACCATTTATTTACTATAGTAATACCCACAAATGGTTATTTACCAAATCTACCGGTTATTTGCCCACTACCCATCTCCTTGCATTTTGGAAGCAGGTTGTTCATGGTCTGCCAACCGGGTACCGGTGACGGCGCATAGAAGATTGGCAGCATCTTGGCACAGCAGCAGCCCGTTGAATGATAACAGCACCCAAACGTTGGTGACAACTAGACACAACGGAAGCCCTATGTTTCGTCTTAAAGACAAGGGTTGGTTTTTCAACCACCTCTCGACAGCAACTACTTCACTGGTAGTCGAGGACTCGTTTTGCAACTCCACTCGTCTGGACAGTGATTACTCCACGGATAATTCTACTGGTAGCCGTGGCGTCGTTTTTTAAACCCCACACTTCACCGGGCTCGTTTTGCAACCCCACACGACGATTCAGCAGCAACTTCACTGGTAGTCGAAGGCTCGTTTCGCAACCCCACTAAACTAGGCAGCAAACTACAACTAACTACTTCCGCAGCCAAGGGCCCGCCTTGACTCCCCTGCCATCTACAGAAGATTGCCTTGAATTTGACTAAGATTCTAAACAGAAGATTCTTATTGGCAACGGGAAATCCGACGGCTGACGTTCGCGTCTAGCCTCTTGTCGCTAGTATATATTTTTCATTTTTGATCAGCGTTATACTCAATTTTTTCTCTTGCTCTCAATTGAGTTGCCATATTTTAGGTAAAAATCAGCAACATTTCAATGGACATTTTTTATCAAAACATATGGCAATGCTGTTAAAAAAACAAACATTTTCAAAGATTGGGGACGTTTTTTAACGAATTAATAATAAAAAGAATATTTTGTATAACTTGGAATCTCCTGATTACAAAAACATAATCAAAAAGGAAGAAATTTGGAAGAGCATTGCATTTTGTGCCGCTAGCCGCTAACTCTTTCGTTTGGTTTTCACGCCGGCGAAAAGGTATGCCACTGACTCCTGAATCTGGTTGTGTTTTGACTCTAAAGCACCTCCTTTTATACTTGCTGGTGACTGTCTGTTAACCCGATGCCAGCTAATTAATAATGTCAGCAGTAATAATTTTTAGTGTAGACCGTTGACGCTAGGGATTCTCATCATTGTAATTGCAGGTTAGGTTATTGTGTGATCACTAGGTGATTTTTTGACAGTTAATTTTAAACGTTGACGTTGAAACCTCAGATTTTAGTCTAATTTGAAAGAACATTAAACGTTTGTGCCTAAAAACTAGTATCGACGACTTCAGAGAAAAGAACGTCGCTGGGGTTTATATCTTATATCGGTTTATATCTTATTGTACCTTACAATAAGATTTATAGAAGCTTATGTTGTACTCGTCCGACTTTTGAAAATTCCCTAATTTCATTCATAAAACCAGTAAGGAAAGTAGTAAAGTCGGACGGGGCCGACTATATGATACCCTTCACCACTACGGGTATATTAAACAGCATTATTAACATGAAATTGGATGAAATAAAATATGTGATATTTATTTAAATGTGAATCGGACTAGATCTATCCATAAACATGTCATCCGTTTGGGACAAAAGTATGAAAATCGACTTCAAACAAATCGACTTCTAGAAAACGTAACTACGTTATTCTAGGTTCAATTTTGTACGTTGTGCAAAATTTGATGTCAGTCTGACAAACATGAGGAGTTTGATGTACAATTTACTTAAAATCGGACGAAAATATACATATATGGAAGCTATACCCAAATATGAAACGATTTCAACGAAACTTGTAACAGGTTAAGTTATACTAATTTCGGTACGTTTAGTTCCTATCAGCATCATTTTTATGAAACTTGGCACACAAAATTCTGGACTAAATTCAGTACGTTATGCAACATAAGAACTTTGGCACATTATTTAAATTAAATCGGACGAAAAAATATATATCTAGATCTGAACCGATGTTCACGAAACTTGGCAGACATCGCTCTAGGCTCAATTCAATACGTCGTGCCAAATTTCGTGCAAATGGGAAGATATGTAGGAACTTTGGTGCACCACTTACATGAAATCGGACGAAACTATAAATGGAAGCTATATCTAAAACTTGTCCGATTTTCATGAAACTTGACAGACATCATTCTAGGCTCAATTCAGTACGTTATGCCAAATTTCGTACAATTCGAAAGAAATATAAGGACTTTGGTGCACCATTTACCTTAAATCGGACGAAACTATATATGGGAGCTATATCTATATCTGAACCGATTTTCTCGAAACTTGGCACACATCATTCTGGACCTAATTCGGTACTCTGCGCCAAATTTCATGCAAATCGAAATATATAGAGGGACTTTGGTGCCCCATTTACCTTAAATCGGACGAAACTATATATAGCTATATCTAAATCTGAACCGATTTTCTCGAAACTTGGCACACATCATTCTGGACTTAATTCAGTACGCTATGCAAAAATTGTACAAATCGAAAGATTTTCAGGGACTTTGGTGCACCATTTACCAAAAATCGGGCGAAACTATATATTGGAGCTATATCTAAATCTGAACCGATTTTCTCGAAACTTGGCACACATCATTCTGTACATAATTCAGTACGCTATGCCAAAATTCGTGCAAATCGAAAGATTTTCAGGACTTTGGTGCACCATTTACCAAAAATCGGTGGAAACTATAAATATATCTCAAAACTGTACCACACATCGTTTTAGACCTAATTTGGTACGCTGTGCCAAATTTCGTGCAAATCGAAGGATACATAGGTATTTTGGTGCACCGTGTACCTTATATGGGACGAAAAAAT
>NW_026874566.1:0-16113 GCF_032173495.1 Musca vetustissima
CGGTCACGTAACATGGAGAAGGACCATACAAGTTTTGGTAAATAATCCATAGAGTGTACGTGGCAAGTATATCAATTGTTTCTACGATACGGAAGTAAACAAATAATGTGAGGTTATCTGCCACATACGTAGGCTACTCTAATGCCCTGAAACAAAAGTGAATTATGACAACACATGTCTCAACAATTCACAAAGACATCACAAGTTAAATGGTTATACTAACCACAGGCTATACGGCTTGATAAATGGCAAAAAAAAATAATAAATGGCATGACGAAGTTTGTTGACTTACGCAAACAAAAATATATCTTATTTCGCGCTAAAAAAATACACGCTTTTAATGTCTTTAAATAATACACACTTCGGTAATCCATCCGATTTCAATACGTACGTTGTGCAAAAATTTGTGCCATTCGGCACACCATTTCCTAAAAATCGACGAAAAAATATATGGGAGCTGTATCTAAATCTGAACCGATCTCAATAAAACTTGGCATACGTTATGCCATTTTAACTTCACTACGTTGCCAATCGGCCTACATTTGACTCTATAGTGCGCCATTTGCTAAAAATCGGACGAAAATAAATATGGGAGCTATAACTAAATCTGAATCGATTTGCACTACGTTTACAACCTGCACTATGTTTACAATTTAACATAGATGGACGTGCGTAAATCAACTCAGAAAGTGATTCGAAATAGTAAGAATTGGTAACAGTTACCCTATAAATTACAAGAAATATTATTACGCCCACAATATGTTTCCAATCTTCTACTACTCAAATTTAATTTTCTCTTGTAAATAACCTGCTTAATTTCATGTCATATTCACAGTCAGATAACATATAATGGGGTTATTTTTCACAAGTTATTGATATATAAAATTCTGTTAACTTGAAAAAATATGTCAAGGCCATATTTGTTACTGAATTGAATTCAGCCACTAATTGACCGGGACCATGGATCGATATACACCATTTTCATTACCAAACATCCTTGGATTGATTTTAACAGAGACAGACGAATGTGACAAATTTAATGTACACTCCACTCCATTTAAAGAAACTCCTTTAGACCACTTCATTATGATTTTCTGTGTGTTGTCAATTATTTAATAAATGTATGTAAATTGTTATAAGTCAAATGAATTATATGTACTATATAGATATTCGTATATCGACATATAATTTTCTAAAAAGAAATGATTTTGTGAATAATTGTAAACAACATTGCTGTCTAGACATTTGCTTATTTGCGTTCAAATTTTATTTGTAAATTTTTTGCCAATAAAATGTATATTTTTTGTCAGGCATACAAATTAAATACCAAATTTACTGATTTGTGTGGTTGCTCATCAAGGCCAAATTTGAAGACGTTTAATATATTTGCTTTAATGTAAATTGTTTATGTATTATAAGCGTATGTTTTTCTAAAATCCTCATTGGAAACTTTGGTTTGTAGAAGAAGAATAAAGTTATTTGATAATAATTTATTTTCATACTGATAGAAAAATAAAATGTACTCCGCCGTATTAATCTATAAATATGAAACATCTATACCTCGGAAGAAAAAAAAATTAATTTTCCTTTTTTTTGGAGAGTGCAAAATATTCGATATATGTACCTATTTTGACATAGTCCCATGTATATGTCCCACCCAATTGTAGGACTGTCGATTTTCCGTAATCTAAAGGTTTTAATTGCACTTTCCAAATGAAGCTGTAATTTAGATTTTGGGTTATTATATGTGTAGAAAATTTTCGATTGGTTCTTATAGAAAAGTAAACATCTTCGCATAAAATTTTATTAATTTATTTATTTTATATAAATTGTATGTCCCACCCCATTCCGTCATTTTCAAGGTCATAATCTAATTTTTCAATGGAGTGGAAATTTCCTGGTGAATAAAACGCTTTTTTATACCCTTCAAAACAACTTTTGGTACAGGGTATTATGTCTTTGTGCATATGTTTGTAACAGGCAAAAGGAAACGAGATAGACACATGGATCCTTTTGAGAATATGCATAGAATCACTTTCTAAGTGGATTTATGCATGCCCGTCAGTCTGTCCGTCTGTCTGTCCATGTTAAATTGTAAACAAAGTACAGGTCGCATTTATTATCCGAATTGGATGAAATTTGGCACAGCTTGTCTATTTGGCCCAAGGACGAACTCTATTGAAATTGGGAAAAATCGGTTCAGATTTAGATATAGCTCCCATATATATTTCGTTCGATTTCATGTAAATGGTGTACCAAAGTCCCTATATATCTTCCGATTTGCACGAAATTTAGAATAGCGTTCTGAATTGAGCCTAGAATGATGTGTGTAAAAGTTCTTGAAAATCGGTTCAGATTTAGATATAGCTCCTATATATATGTTCGACCGATTTAATATAAATGGTTCTTTCGATTTCCACGAAATTTGGTATAGCGTACTAACTTGAGTCTAGAATGATGTGTGAATTAAGTCTAGAATGATGTGTATTAAGTTTCGTGAAAATCGGTTCAGATTTGCACGAAATTTGACATGGCGTACTGAATTGAGTGTAGAATGATGTGTGTAAAGTTTCCGAAAATTTTCCTATTTTAAGACCCAAAGTTAGGCAGATTGCCACACAATTTTGCACAACGTACTAAAGTTTGTTTAAGATAACATGTGTCAAGTTTTGCTGAAACCAGTTCGGATTTATTTTGCACAACGTAATTAAAATAGTTTAGCCAAGGGTGTGTCAAGTTTTGTTGAAATCCGACCAAATTTTGTTGTATCTCCCATATAGTTTCGTCCGATTTTGAGTAGGACCCAAAATATGTCCATTAGGAATAAAACGTGCATACAATAGTCTAAATTAGTTTATGATCTAAGTCGATTCACATTTAGATAAAGGTCACATATTTTAGTTCATCCAATTTCATGTTAATGGCCCTTCTGTTAGGATGCATCTTTTAAATACACCCATAGTGGTGAAGGGTATCATATAGTCGGCCCCGTCCGACTTTACTACTTTCCTTACGACATAGATCTATGTAACGTAAAATATGATTAATTATTATTGATGTATGTGTAATTATGTACATATTCTACATATTAAATGTAAAATAAAGATATCCATATAAAAAGCCGTACTTTTCTTATGTATTCAAATTTCTTAAAACCAGTGCCGGCTTTTATATGGGCTATGAACTTAAACATTCCAAAAACTATGCGGGAACTTGGGAACTTTGGCGGTTCCGTTATTATGGGGGCTATACCAAAACGTGACCGTGAAAATTCACCACTACAATGTTGTTCGTCTTCCATGAACCCTGTGTGTCAAATTACAACTATTTAAGAGTGCAAATAAGACCAAGACTTACCGAAAATTGATCATTTTCAGCTTCCAAAAACTCCTAATACAAAATTACTACCACTTCGATGAGAAAACTATGCTAAAACATTAAAAATACCAAAAATGGGACACTACCGGTTCTATGGGCTATATAACACTCTTCACAACTTTGGATATATACAAGAAATGATTTTATAATCCTTTTTCACCACGATTTTACCGAAACTTAACATATGTCCTTCTAGACTCAATTTGGCACGCTATGCTTACTATCGTCTCATTCGGGATTTTGGAGCACCAGTATATTGGAGCTATATTTAAATCCGCAACGCTTTCAACGAAACTTAACACATATTTTTTAGACTCAATTCAATACGCTATGTGTATATCAAGCCAACAGAGGGAGCTAAATCTTTCTCTCTGCAAAATTTTTATGTAAAATCAAAAGAAAATATAAATGCGAGCATTATTTAAATCTGACCCGATTTTCCCCAATTTCGATAGAGTTCATCTTAGGGCCAAAAAAGTGGACTGTGCCAAATTCCATACAATTCGGATCATAAATGCGACCTAGACTTTGCACACAAGAATACATGGACGGACGGACATGCGTAAACGGATTCTATGCATATTCTCAAAAGGAATCATGGGTCTGTCTCGATTTTTTTAACGTATGCACAAAAGCATAATACCTGTACCTAAAGGTAAAAAAGGGGCAATACCGTTATATGAATGACATGCCAAATATATTTTTATAACTATATCTAAATTTGAACCGATTTCAACAATTGTACCGATTTTGTACGCTGTGCAAAATTCAGACTCAATCAGGCAAACAATGGGAATTTGGAGTTCAATTTACATAAAATATATATGGGAGCTATATCTCAATCTGAACCGATTTCAACAAAACTTCAAGTGCTTCAACCTGTAGTAATTTCAGAATGCTGTGCAGAATTCTGTCTCAATCGGAAACATATGCACGAAGACATAATATCCTACACCATAGTATGGTACAGGGCAATAAAAGGTGTGTTAGAAATGTAATAGCTCTATCTAAAATATTGTGATATATACACAGATCAAGAATATATATACTTTGTAGGGCCTCTGGTGAATATTTCGAGGTATTACAAACGGAATTACAAATTTAATATAAACTCCATCTTATGATGGAGGTTATAAAAAGGGGTTTGAGATTGAAGGAGGATGTGTTTTACAAAAGTTTTCCTGATTCGATTTGTTTGAAGAAGTGTCATCACACAAATAACATTCAATAGCCGCATACAGAGATATAAAGCTTTTTCTTTGTGAACTTTAGAGTTACCAGCAAAAATGCATCCCTCTATAACCCAAAAGCTTTCCTAATATATACGACAAGGTCTTTCATTCCCATAATGTATTTTCCACCCCCAAAATCTTGTAACACAGTGTATTACAATGAAAGTGACCCCTGTTGGACCTAAAAACTAAGCCATGCTTATTTGTTCGCATTCAATGATAGTCAGTCGGTGTTGATTATTATTTTTCTTTTTTTCACTAAAATTAATATCAGTCCTTGTGCTGATGTTAGATGTTTATATCGGATATATGTTGTACTTATAACCTAATATTACTGTTATCTAAACACTTCACAAATATAACATATAAAATGTGATAACTCTTTAAAGGTTTTGTCATATGTTATCAACACTGGCCAACAGGCATTGCCCAAGGTCATCCAATGAATGAATCTCTTATTAGTTATGACCACAATAAACAAATGTCTAGTCATGTTTGCGGGACACACTGAAATATTGTATAAACAAAATACACTTACGGCAAATAATATGCTTCACAGCATTTCTGTCTGAGTGCAGGCACCTGCAAAAATAATGTTTGTGTGGCGAATTTCAACGAAATGCCATCTTCAATACTTAGTTATGGTAGTATATGAAATATACAATAAACACACATGTCTGAAATATATATTTACCCCATTTTAAGTATGACTTGATGTGTACAATTTAATACAAACATATATATGACTGCTAATTTCATTCAGTTACCTTTCAACTATCATTATTTAATTAAAATCCATAAATTGTCTACAATTGTTTGTTTATTAAATTTTCTTAAATTAAATCCTTAAAGTGCAAAAAATGTGCAGTACTTTGCCATGCAACACATCTGCACGGGTCGTTAATCGGCTGTGTGCAATCTGTCGGATTACCTTCCAGCTTCATTTATATGTTGCAGTTAATATACTCCCAACAGGTTGGATTAAAGCAACAACTGCGTAGAACATAAGGATGTGGATTTTTATACCCTTCACCACACTGTGGTCTATGTCTTTTTGCATATGTTTGTAACAGGCAAAAGGAAACGAGAAAGACACATGGTTCCCTTTGAGAATATGTCTGTCTGTCCATGTTAAATTGTAAACAAAGTACAGGACGTATTTATTATTCGAATTCGATGAAATTTGGAACAGCTCATCTATTTAACCTAAGGACGAACCCTATTGAAATTGGAAAAAATCGGTTCAGATTTAGATATAGCTCCCATATATATTTTCGTTCGATTTCATGTAAATGGTGCACCAAATTCCCTGTCCGTCTGCTGCCCATGTTAAATTGTAAACAAAGTACGGGTCGTATTTATAATTCGAATGAAATTTGGCACAGCTCATCTATTTAATGGTGCACCAAAGTCCCTAAATATCTTTCGATTTGCACGAAATTTGGCACAGCAAACTGAATTGAGCCTAGAATGATGTGTGCTTAGTTTTCTGAAAATCGGTTCAGATTTAGATATAGCTCCCATATATATTTTCGTCCGATTTAAGACAAATGAAGCACCAAAGTCCCTAAAAAAGTTTCAATTTGCACGAAATTTTGCTCAGCATACTGAATTAAGAGTAGAATGATGTGTGTTAAGTTTCGTAATAATCGGTTCAGAATTAGATATAGCTCCCATATATATTTTCCTCCGAATTAATGTAAATGGTGCACCAAAGTCCGAATATATTTTTCGATTCGCACGAAATTTGGCATAGCGTACTGAATTGAGTCTAGAATGATGTGTGCTAGGTCTCGTGAAGATCGGTTCAGATTTAGATATAGCTCCCATCTATATTTTCGTCCGATTTTATGTAAATGGTGCACCAAAGTCCCTAAATATCTTTCGATTTGTACGAAATTTGGAACAGCAAACTGAATTGAGCCTAGAATGATGTGTGCTTAGTTTTCTGAAAATCGGTTCAGATTTAGATATAGCTCCCATATATATTTTCGTCCGATTTAAGACAAATGGTGCACCAAAGTCCCTAAAAAAGTTTCAATTTGCACGAAATTTTGCTCAGCATACTGAATTAAGAGTAGAATGATGTGTGTTAAGTTTCGTGATAATCGGATCAGATTTAGATATAGTTCCCATATGTATTTTCCTCCGAATTTATGTAAATGGTGCACCAAAGTCCGAATATATTTTTCGATTCGCACGAAATTTGGCATAGCGTACTGAATTGAGTCTAGAATGATGTGTGCCAGGTCTCGTGAAGATCGGTTCAGATTTAGATATAGTTCCCATATATATTTTCGTCCGATTTTATGTAAATGGTGCACCAAAGTCCCTAAAAAACTTTAAATTTGCATGAAATTTTGCTCAGCATACTGAATTAAGAGTAGAATGATGTGTGTTAAGTTTCGTGATTATCGCTTCAGATTTAGATATAGTTCCCATATATATTTTCCTCCGAATTTATGTAAATGGTGCACCAAAGTCCGAATATATTTTTCGATTCGCACGAAATTTGGCATAGCGTACTGAATTGAGTCTAGAATGATGTGTGCTAGGTTTCGTGAAGATCGGTTCTGATTTAGATATAGTTCCCATATATATTTTCGTCCGATTTTACATAGTGTACCAAACTCCTAATGTTTGTCCGATTAACACGAAATTTTGACCACCGTATCATATTGAGTTTTGTTGGGTTTTGTTGAAATTGGTGCAAATCCAGTCATGGCTTCCATATGTATTTCGAACGGGTGTCAAGTTGAGATTAAATTTTTAACAGTTCGGCGTACCAAATAGCGTGTATCAATTTTGATATAAATCATTTTCCATAAATTAAATGAAATTTATCATAGGTTGCAGAAAGACATGTGAATGTTCCTTCGAGTTAAAATTGACATGCAATTGTAAGGATACATATGTAAAATATACCCAAATGGTGAAGGTTTTTACACATTTTTTCAATCTATCTATATATATAAAAATGAATTGCTGTTCGTTAGTCTCGCTAAAACTCGAGAACGGCTGAACGGATTTTTCTTATCTTAGTCTTGAAATATTCGTGGAGCTTCAGGGAAGGTTTAAAAGGTGAGAAATAATCGAAAACCGCGAAAAATTTGCAAAAAAATATTATGAAGCATTGTCAATTTTTTTTAAATTTTCAAAGTATGTACATATTTTATTTTTTTCAATTGGATTGTCATTGTATTGAAAATATTTTAGGTGAGAATACAAAAAAAAATAATAATAATTCAGAAGGATATCATTGAATGTACACGCGATCATTTTATGCACACGTTTCACGAATTTATTGGGGGAATACAAGAATTGAAAATCAGAAGACATTCGGAATCGAGATTGTGTCCATTCAGAGAATTCTAATTCTAATATCCATCCAGTCAATGACATATTGCAGCAACTATAATGTGAAATTTTGGTAGGAAGATTTGACACCACATGAGAAAATGCCGAACAAAGGGGAATAACATATATGGGGGCTATCTGAAAACTTGGACCAATATTGATAATTTTTGCTAAGAGAAGCTCCCCAAAATGCCGAATATTGCGGGTACCGTTGGCCAAACCTCCGAACGCATCGGATAATGTGGAGTATCATTGTATGGGGTCTATTCGGAAGCTCTCGTGAATATTGATAGGTACATTTTCAACAAAATATAAAATTACTGCGAAATACGAATTCAATTAGAAGGTAAAACCGGAAAGGAAAGATGTAAAGTCAGACGGGGCCAACTATACGATACCCTTTACCACTTTGGATATATTCTACATATGTCTCCTAACAGACGTCACTTTTTCGAAAGAACACTTTCATGAAATTGAACGAACTTGAATATATGGTCTTTATGCGTTTCTGGAACCTATGCTAAATTTCATTTCATTCGGGAAAGTTTAGAGTCGTTTGAGTACAATGGGACTAATTTAAGTAAATCGATGTAGAGCAAACTTGATACACGCTATTCGGTAGGCCGCACTCTTCAAAATTTAATCTCAATCTGACACCCGTTTGAAATATATATGGAAGCATCTGCGCTAATTTTAACAACACGTAATAACGCCATTCAAGAGTCAATTTGATACGTAGTGCAAAATTTCGTGTCGAGCTATATCTAAATATGAAACGATTTCAACGTAACTTGCCAGAAATTGATGTATATTAACATCAGTACATTGTACATTTGTGTCAATCGTACAAACTTTGGGTCTTTATAGCAGCTATATACAAATCTGAACCGATTTTCACGAAACTTAGCACATATAATTCTAGACTAAGTTCAGTACGCTATGACATATTTCATTCAAATCGAATAATATATAGGGGTTTTGGTGCATCATTTACGTAAAATCGGACGAAACTATATATGGCAAGTATATCTAAATTTGAACCGATTTTTACGAAACTTAGTGCATCATAATTCTAGACTCAGTTCAGTATGCTATGACATTATTCAAATTTATTGCGTGTGTGCTATAGCTTCCAATGTAACGATCAAAATCGATATACGGCGAAATATATTTCTTACCCAGAACAATTGTTTATGCAAGTATGAATAAAAAAAGCAAAAAAGAAAAACAAATCTGAAATACTGAAAATTATTTCATAACAATATTGTTAAGGCAAGACAACGTTTGCCGGGCCCGCTAGTAATATATAAGAAAATCATTCATAATATTCTACTTTGTGATCCATTTCAAAATTGAATCAATTTAATACTGTTTGATTTATTTATGCATAATAAGTATCCCTTAAATGTTATTATACATTTCTTCGCATTTTATATATGAATTTTATTTATAACACTTGAACATCTGTCCCGACTACTTTAAGGGATTACTGATTTTGCATATGAAATATAATATTGGAAATTGCCCTAAGGGTTTTATTTCATAATATTTTACTTTTAAATAATATAATACTTTTAAATTGAATATATATTTAATTTGTTATGCTAATGTAAGGTACGTTCATTGCTTTTGGCCTTCGAATAAATATTATATTGGAACAGTCGATTTGGAAATTCCACTATTTAGATTTTGTTAGACGTTTTGATGTAAGTAATTTCAGTTTTAGCTGTATAAATATTTAGTGTTTTAAATATTCGACAAAATATAAAATCCTAAAAAACACAGTTCACACTTTTTATAAAATCGACAATAAGTGTAAAATAATGTTATATCTAAATGTCGATGAAGAACAATAACATATCGCTCACTACTATGATATGACATTTCTTCTCATGCTTCCCTGGGTTTTTTTTATTATTTACTAGCGGGCCCGGCAAACGTTGTCTTGCCTAGCAATATTGTTTGTGTCTAATTTTCGGAATTTTAGGTTTGTTTTTATACCCTCCAACATACATTTCTGCTACTTATAAGATAATTGATATTGAAAATGTTCAACAGAATTGCATCTAATTTAATATTAGGAATACTTATTGAGCAGAAAATCTCCGTAATTAATAATATCAATATTGACCCAAGTATTCGGATAGCTCCCATATAATGGTATCCCTTAATATTCGGTATTTGAGTGTAATTTTATATTCGCCCAAGCTTCCAAATATCCCCCAATCCCACATTTTTTGATGCTGTGGGGATTTGGACCCGTTTTTAAATCTAATCGGCTGTAATTTGGCATTTGGTTCTTATTTGGTAGAATGAATCGCACTAAAATTATCTATATTTGTCCACTCTTTGAGGTAGCTCCCATATAACGCTACTCAAAATATTCGGCATTTTGGGAAGTTTGTTCCAGTGTGGCTGTAATATTTTATTTTGGATGATCAAAACCTCTTTACCAAAAATTAGCAATATTGGCAATATTGCAATATGCAAATTAGCAATATTGGTAAAATTTTCCGTGTAGCCCCATTGAATAGTATCCCCCATTGTTTGGTATTTTCTCATGTGGTGTCTTTCCCCCTTTTTCCAACCTGAGTGTCTATAATTTTGAACATTATTGTTAAAGATCATGGACAACCTACTACCTAATAGTGTTGTAATATTGTACCAATATGAATATCCCCACAGATTTTAGGAATATAGATATGAGAAGATATAAAATGTTTGATCTTAACAACATTTTTACATGTTATTAGATATCCTGACGTATTGAGGTATTTGTAATATTATAGTCACAGGTTCAATACGAATAGGTAACATCACTTTTTTGTTTTTATGAACATAATGATAGAGTTTTGCACAGAAACTATCATCGTACATATCGCTCATTTGCTGCAAGACAGGCACAACTCAAAAAAGCGATTTTGCAGAAAATGCATTTTAAGTTTTCAATTTACTCACATATGGGACAGAGGAACTTCTACAGCTTCGCAATTAGTGTGTGTAAGATATATTCATATGATTTTTTATACACAACATGAATTCTTTTATAGCGAACAATCGTATATTAGTATACGGTATTGAGTTTATAAGTTCAAAGATACTAACCGACGATTAGGCAAATAAACACCATATTATGGTGCCACCTGATTTCCCGTGGCATAGAAACATTTTAGGTACTTTAAGAAATAAAATGTCCCTATGGAACTATTATTATTATTATTTTAAGAAAATAATCTTGGGCATGGATCTTAGAATCAGAACTCTATTCCGCATGTCTTCTGATTTTCACCCTTGCATTTGTCCCAAATGTGCGGACATTCTATGGAAAACGTGTACTTTCAATGATACTTCTCAATTATTTTTAAAATTCTTAAAAAAAAACCAATACAATGTCAATGTAATTAAAAAAAAATATTTTCAATAACTGACAAATGAAAGCTTAAAGGAATAATACGCTACCAATTTTCGCTCAAAATATCTCAAAATAATAACTACGACGTTGTGCAATAAAAAGTAGCTCAATAATAAATTCGTGGAAATGCAAATATGCTGCAAAATTTTATTTGCAAATTTTTCGCGATTTTCAAAAATTTCTCACCTTTTAAACCTTCCCTGGAGTTCCACGAACATTTCAACACTAAGATAAGAAAAATCCGTTCAGCCGTTCTCGAGTTTTAGCGAGACTAACGAACAGCAATTCATTTTTATATACATACTAGCGGGCCCGGCAAACGTTGTCTTGCCTTAACAATATTGTTATGAAATAATTTTCAGTATTTCAGATTTGTTTTTCTTTTTTGCTTTTTTTATTCATACTTGCATAAACAATTGTTCTGGGTAAGAAATATATTTCGCCGTATATCGATTTTGATCGTTACATTGGAAGCTATAGCACACACGCAATAAATTTGAATAATGTCATAGCATACTGAACTGAGTCTAGAATTATGATGCACTAAGTTTCGTAAAAATCGGTTCAAATTTAGATATACTTGCCATATATAGTTTCGTCCGATTTTACGTAAATGATGCACCAAAACCCCTATATATTATTCGATTTGAATGAAATATGTCATAGCGTACTGAACTTAGTCTAGAATTATATGTGCTAAGTTTCGTGAAAATCGGTTCAGATTTGTATATAGCTGCTATAAAGACCCAAAGTTTGTACGATTGACACAAATGTACAATGTACTGATGTTAATATACATCAATTTCTGGCAAGTTACGTTGAAATCGTTTCATATTTAGATATAGCTCGACACGAAATTTTGCACTACGTATCAAATTGACTCTTGAATGGCGTTATTACGTGTTGTTAAAATTAGCGCAGATGCTTCCATATATATTTCAAACGGGTGTCAGATTGAGATTAAATTTTGAAGAGTGCGGCCTACCGAATAGCGTGTATCAAGTTTGCTCTACATCGATTTACTTAAATTAGTCCCATTGTACTCAAACGACTCTAAACTTTCCCGAATGAAATGAAATTTAGCATAGGTTCCAGAAACGCATAAAGACCACATATTCAAGTTCGTTCAATTTCATGAAAGTGTTCTTTCGAAAAAGTGACGTCTGTTAGGAGACATATGTAGAATATATCCAAAGTGGTAAAGGGTATAGTATAGTTGGCCCCGTCTGACTTTACATCTTTCCTTTCTGGTTTTACCTTCTAATTGAATTCGTATTTCGCAGTAATTTTATATTTTGTTGAAAATGTACCTATCAATATTCACGAGAGCTTCCGAATAGACCCCATACAATGATACTCCACATTATCCGATGCGTTCGGAGGTTTGGCCAACGGTACCCGCAATATTCGGCATTTTGGGGAGCTTCTCTTAGCAAAAATTATCAATATTGGTCCAAGTTTTCAGATAGCCCCCATATATGTTATTCCCCTTTGTTCGGCATTTTCTCATGTGGTGTCAAATCTTCCTACCAAAATTTCACATTATAGTTGCTGCAATATGTCATTGACTGGATGGATATTAGAATTAGAATTCTCTGAATGGACACAATCTCGATTCCGAATGTCTTCTGATTTTCAATTCTTGCATTGCCCCAATAAATTCGTGAAACGTGTGCATACAATGATCGCGTGTACATTCAATGATATCCTTCTGAATTATTTTTTTTTTTTTTTTTTGTATTCTCACCTAAAATATTTTCAATACAATGACAATCCAATTGAAAAAAATAAAATATGTACATACTTTGAAAATTTAAAAAAAAAATTGACAATGCTTCATAATATTTTTTTGCAAATTTTTCGCGGTTTTCGATTTTTTCTCACCTTTTAAACCTTCCCTGAAGCTCCACGAATATTTCAAGACTAAGATAAGAAAAATCCGTTCAGCCGTTCTCGAGTTTTAGCGAGACTAACGAACAGCAATTCATTTTTATATATATAGACTAGCGGGCCCGGCAAACGTTGTCTTGCCTTAACAATATTGTTATGAAATAATTTTCAGTATTTCAGATTTGTTTTTCTTTTTTGCTTTTTTTATTCATACTTGCATAAACAATTGTTCTGGGTAAGAAATATATTTCGCCGTATATCGATTTTGATCGTTACATTGGAAGCTATAGCACACACGCAATAAATTTGAATAATGTCATAGCATACTGAACTGAGTCTAGAATTATGATGCACTAAGTTTTGTAAAAATCGGTTCAAATTTAGATATACTTGCCATATATAGTTTCGTCCGATTTTACGTAAATGATGCACCAAAACCCCTATATATTTTTCGATTTGAATGAAATATGTCATAGCGTACTGAACTTAGTCTAGAATTATATGTGCTAAGTTTCGTGAAAATCGGTTCAGATTTGTATATAGCTGCTATAAAGACCCAAAGTTTGTACGATTGACACAATTTTGTACAATGTACTGATGTTAATATACATCAATTTCTGGCAAGTTACGTTGAAATCGTTTCATATTTAGATATAGCTCGACACGAAATTTTGCACTACGTATCAAATTGACTCTTGAATGGCGTTATTACGTGTTGTTAAAATTAGCGCAGATGCTTCCATATATATTTCAAACGGGTGTCAGATTGAGATTAAATTTTGAAGAGTGCGGCCTACCGAATAGCGTGTATCAAGTTTGCTCTACATCGATTTACTTAAATTAGTCCCATTGTACTCAAACGACTCTAAACTTTCCCGAATGAAATGAAATTTAGCATAGGTTCCAGAAACGCATAAAGACCACATATTCAAGTTCGTTCAATTTCATGAAAGTGTTCTTTCGAAAAAGTGACGTCTGTTAGGAGACATATGTAGAATATATCCAAAGTGGTAAAGGGTATCGTATAGTTGGCCCCGTCTGACTTTACATCTTTCCTTTCTGGTTTTACCTTCTAATTGAATTCGTATTTCGCAGTAATTTTATATTTTGTTGAAAATGTACCTATCAATATTCACGAGAGCTTCCGAATAGACCCCATACAATGATACTCCACATTATTCGATGCGTTCGGAGGTTTGGCCAACGGTACCCGCAATATTCGGCATTTTGGGGAGCTTCTCTTAGCAAAAATTATCAATATTGGTCCATGTTTTCAGATAGCCCCCATATATGTTATTCCCCTTTGTTCGGCATTTTCTCATGTGGTGTCAAATCTTCCTACCAAAATTTCACATTATAGTTGCTGCAATATGTCATTGACTGGATGGATATTAGAATTAGAATTCTCTGAATGGACACAATCTCGATTCCGAATGTCTTCTGATTTTCAATTCTTGCATTGCCCCAATAAATTCGTGAAACGTGTGCATACAATGATCGCGTGTACATTCAATGATATCCTTCTGAATTATTATTTTTTTTTTTTTTTTGTATTCTCACCTAAAATATTTTAAATACAATGACAATCCAATTTTTTTGAAAATTTAAAAAAAAATTGACAATGCTTCATAATAATTTTTTGCAAATTTTTCGCGGTTTTCGATTATTTCTCACCTTTTAAACCTTCCCTGAAGCTCCACGAATATTTCAAGACTAAGATAAGAAAAATCCGTTCAGCCGTTCTCGAGTTTTAGCGAGACTAACGAACAGCAATTCATTTTTATATATATAGACTAGCGGGCCCGGCAAACGTTGTCTTGCCTTAACAATATTGTTATGAAATAATTTTCAGTATTTCAGATTTGTTTTTCTTTTTTGCTTTTTTTATTCATACTTGCATAAACAATTTTTCTGGGTAAGAAATATATTTCGCCGTATATCGATTTTGATCGTTACATTGGAAGCTATAGCACACACGCAATAAATTTGAATAATGTCATAGCATACTGAACTGAGTCTAGAATTATGATGCACTAAGTTTTGTAAAAATCGGTTCAAATTTAGATATACTTGCCATATATAGTTTCGTCCGATTTTACGTAAATGATGCACCAAAACCCCTATATATTTTTCGATTTGAATGAAATATGTCATAGCGTACTGAACTTAGTCTAGAATTATATGTGCTAAGTTTCGTGAAAATCGGTTCAGATTTGTATATAGCTGCTATAAAGACCCAAAGTTTGTACGATTGACACAAAATTTTGTACAATGTACTGAAGTTAATATACATTAATTTCTGGCAAGTTACGTTGAAATCGTTTCATATTTAGATATAGCTCGACACGAAATTTTGCACTACGTATCAAATTGACTCTTGAATGACGTTATTACGTGTTGTTAAAATTAGCGCAGATGCTTCCATATATATTTCAAACGGGTGTCAGATTGAGATTAAATTTTGAAGAGTGCGGCCTACCGAATAGCGTGTATCAAGTTTGCTCTACATCAATTTACTTAAATTAGTCCCATTGTACTCAAACGACTCTAAACTTTCCCGAATGAAATGAAATTTAGCATAGGTTCCAGAAACGCATAAAGACCACATATTCAAGTTCGTTCAATTTCATGAAAGTGTTCTTTCGAAAAAGTGACGTCTGTTAGGAGACATATGTAGAATATATCCAAAGTGGTGAAGGGTATCGTATAGTTGGCCCCGTCTGACTTTACTTCTTTCCTTTCTGGTTTTACCTTCTAATTGAATTCGTATTTCGCAGTAATTTTATATTTTGTTGAAAATGTACCTATCAATATTCACGAGAGCTTCCGAATAGACCCCATACA
>NW_026874567.1:0-16315 GCF_032173495.1 Musca vetustissima
CTTATCCAAATCATACGTTCCTGTAGTGAACACTTAAATCATAAGTCTTGGTTCATTTGACCAGCTAAATATAGATCGATCATTATTAAAACAGTAGACCATATGCCCTCGTGTATGGACTCTAGAAAGACTAGAAACCCAGACAAAAATAAACTTTTCGGTCCATTTAATCCCCTATATATGAACTGTTTACTACCAAAAACAATAGGTTTCGTCCTTGACCCCAATTGGAATTTCTTGTCCTTCAGGAGTAAATATATGCGCCCAGATGTCATTTTCACACAAAAGTCTGGGTTCATTTGACCCTGGTGTTCGTGTCATAATTGCGACCGCTATAATGGGCAGATGGACTAACGGACACACATGTGTATATTGACTCAGCTAGTCGAGATATGACGATCGGTATACTTAAAGCGTTACAAATTCTTTGGGCTACACAAAGCTATAATATCCTGACAACATAGTTGTGTAGGGTATGAAAATTAACGCTAAAATAAATAAAAAACTAACATGATGGTCCTTGCAATTTTTTGTTTTAAATCCAGAATATCTACGTCGTTTTAGTCCTCAGGAAATATTTTCATTTTTTGGTTAAAATCTATGTCAGTATAGAAACACATTTTTTATAAACCTACAAAGCCATAGTCCCTGAAAAACTAAAAAAAATATGCTTTGAGGCAACTGATTGTTATAAGTTTTTTTTAAGAAATCATTATCGTTGAAAAAACTATTTCTTAAAAATCTACACCGTGATACACTTAAGAAAAATACATTAAAAAACTATGTCTTTATAGCCCATGGAAAAGACTGGTATTATTAAACAATATCGATCGGTATAAATACCAGTATGTGGGCCCATATTTCCGGATGTTAAAACCAAAATGAAAAAAACAACAAAATGCCTATTATGCCGTTAAAAGTCGACTTAAAAAATACAAATCCTCTGACAGACCTTTCTTGCCCTTAAGAGCCAAACCTCAAACATAATAATTCCACAAACATTGCAATTGATAAAAATTAAACGAAAGAAAAAACTTGATAAAAGGAAAAAACATTATAGAATAAAATAAAATGAATGTATTTATGCCCTAGTCCCCAAAGAGAATACGGAAATGCCACAAAGAAAAATATACGGCGCAGATAGAAGGATGGAATACCCAGGACAATAACGTTTTCATTGAAAACAACAACAACAATTAAATTATCATAAAATTCATTAGAGTATTTAAACAAAGATCTCAACGTAAACCAACTGCTCAAAGAGTAATTTGTAGAAAGGGAAAGTAAAAGAAAAGTATGTTAAAAAAAAATAGTTCAAAATAAATATTTCAAAATTATACAAATTATATAATTATTTGCACGTTAACAGACGTTAAAGATTTATTTTTATTTTTTACTATTTAATAAGATATGCTAAATAAATTTTAACTAACAAACCAATTTTTCTTTAGAAAATATTTTTATTTTATTTTTTTGTTTTAGTTTTAAGAGTGCAATTATGAAGAAAATGATATATGATTTTTTTATTTAAGAACAACAAAAAATTAATATAATTTATTTTTGATCCTAAACTAATTTTATTATCTTACATCACGCATGCGCATGAAAACATACTTTTTGTTGGCTTTTTATTAAATGCATTATTTTTTTTAATTTTGATTTGAATTTTTGTTTTGTTGGTGATTTTTATTTTAATTTGAAAAAAAAACTTCTTTTTATTTTCCTAAAAAATCACAAACAACAAAAAACTATAAACAAAAACAAATTCCATTTGTAAAACTTTGCACCGTGCCACTCACGCTAACCCCATCAACTCGTAACGCCACACAACACCCCCTCTCACACCAACCACCCACCATGTACATTATTTGCCAAAACCAAAAACAACAAACAAACTACTATCACCATCACTGTTAAAACAACGTGACATTATCATTTTGTCACATCACCCCAATTTCACATACACGCAACATCACTCACTCACCCACTCCTTAACTTTTGCAACGTGACATACACGCTACGTGTAAAAATGGTTATTTTAACACACACACAAATTCCATTTTCCACCAAAAACAAATAAAGTTGCCGAAGAAAAGGACAGTTGTTTTGTGAACTAAAGGCTCGCATTAATAATTATAGGAAAGGACCAAATCCTTCTTCTCGGTCTCTATCTCAGTTTTCTCATTACGCCACATTTAAGCGCATCACAAAAGTATTTTATCTCAACATCAGCCACGGCAGCAGCAGCGACAGGACAACATCCAAAATAGTTTTTGCAGGCAGCAGAAAAAAACTATCAAAAGAGAGAAGAAGAAGACAACGCATCGCATCGCCAACTCATATTTCAGCCATATTTCGGTGTTGATAATTACACACACAAACACACACCTGTGTCATTTGTGTCCGTGCGAGTGTGTGTGTCTGCTTGTATGTGAGTGTGTCCGTCACGCTCTTGTTCACCTCTCTGACAAGTTAACATTAAAAAAGCCTCAAACTGGATTGCAATTATGGTTAGTAAATAATGGCATCATTATTGTTGTTGTTCTTCTTGTCGTCGTCGTCCGTTCGCCATATTGTTGTCCATTATTTTAATTGTTATTGTTTTGTTTTTGGAGAATCACACACATGTGTATGCGTGTGAGTGAGTGTGTCACACAATTCAGCTTTATCAAGTCATCAAGTAACACACACACACCGACACAGAAACACAATCAAAAGGATCCTTGCCCTTTCTTTCCGGGTTTCATTGTTTTAAGTTGGCTTCGCTCTTACTCTCCCATAGTTATGTAGTATGCCCCTCTCTTACCCACACACACATTCATTTCATTATTATTGCTCTTAAAACATCCCACAAAAGCTCTACACATTAGTGGTTTGGCTTAAGATTTATCCCAACCCAGAGTGGTTGTGTCCCAGCCTCAGGCACAAAAACACATCTTAATTTTTATATTTTCTTTGAAATAGTTTCTTGATGGCAGTGCGGCTTAAAGTTTTCAAATTAACCACAGATGTCACTTTAATGGTTTTGTGAAAATATTCATAAAACAAATTTATTACTTCTTAAATAGAAGGATGCATGAAAAAAAGACGAGAAGTTTAAAATGTTCGGGTAGGAGTTTGAAAACTTAATGTGTTACTTTAATCGTCCATATAAAAAGTATGGAAATATAAATCACAGAGAAAAACTTAGACAAATAAGCTATTCATATATTTTATAGATTTAACTGAGAAGTTCAAAAGAGAGTTATTACCTTTTTACTAAAATAGGCAACAAAACTCTCATTTAAGGAGACTGTCTTGAAAATATGGTTATAACTATTATATTCAAAATTTGCACTAAAGAGGACATCATATAATTGATTAATTTAAAAGATAACAAGTGAAAAAAAACGTTAAGTTCGCCCGGGCCGAACTTTGGATACCCTGCACCATAGGTGTATTGACAAATACATGAAAAATATGGGGAAAATACCAAAAAGAACCTATACCGATAATTCTACAAACGGATTTATGTACAGGGTAGCCCATATCCGACAGACCCATTTAAAAAAAAAAAAAAAAAAAAAAAAAAAAACAAAGAAAAAACTAAAAATTTGGCGGTTAGCAATGTTAATCATTTAATTTGTTCCTAGTAGATTTGTTTACATCAATTTTTGAATATGATATCTCTCAAATGGCCGCCTCTGGCGTTGATGACGTATTGTGCCCTTTTTGCTGCATTTTCCATCGTTTTTGCCAACATTTCGGCCGGAATAGCGGCTATTTCTTCACGAATGTTGTCCTTGAGCTCTACAACGGTCCTTGGCTTGTTAACGTAAACCATTGACTTCAAATATTCCCACAAGAAGAAGTCAGGCGGCGTCAAATCGGGCGAACGCGGTGGCAAGTCCAAATCACCACTTTTCGACATCAAATAGCCCGGAAACAAATTCTTCAGAAAATCGATTGTGTGCGGTGGGTCGCCGTCTTGTTGAAACCAGAACTGCCTCATACGCTTTCGACGAATAATTGGCATCACAAAATTGGTCATCATGTCGCGATAACGCTCCTGATTGATGGTAACAGCATAACCATTTTCATTTTGGAAGAAAAACGGCCCAATGACCGTTTTCGCACTAACGCCGCACCAAACTGTGACTTGAGGCACTTCTTGAATCTCCTGAGGATTTTCAGTGGCGTAAAAACTGCAATTTTGCTTATTTACGGTCCCATTCCATGTGAAATGGGCTTCATCGGACATGATAATTTTTGTTCAAAATTGCTCGTCATCTTCGGCCATTTCGATGACTCTTTGGGCCCATTCCAATCGACGAGGCTTGTTCGCAGGCAACATTCTTTGCGTCAATTGAATTTTGTACGGGAACAAATGCAAATCAATGCGGATAATCCGTTGTAAAGTGGACCGAGCCATGCCCAACTGCTGAGAACGTCGTTTTTGGTATGTTCTTGAGGACCTCTCAACACTGGCTCGCTCGTACGGCAGCGATATTCTCGGCCGATCGCTTTGGTCGAATTTTATATGGCCTCTTCGGATTAGAAAGAGCCTTACCAGTCGAAAATTGTTCGTATAAACGCTTAATGGTGTTCTTAGAAGGCGCACTTCTCACATTTTTTAATGTTTTAAAAGCACGTTGAGTTTTCACAATTGACTTCTTCTGTTGGATGTAAATTTCAACTATTTCAGAGCGTTCGCATGACGTGTATTGGTTCATGGTAAAAATCTGCTTGGACTGACGCTTCAAACACGGTATGTCATTAAGCGATGTGACATCTCTGTCAAAAGTTATGGCGTTGCCAGATGGGTCCGTCGAATATGGGCAACCCTGTAAACCAAATAAAAATGTCAGCAAGTTTTAATGCGAATTTTTTCTAAAATTACAGTCAATTCGGTCGAAAAGTACGATCAGAACCCCCCAAAATACCGAAAATTTTGGGGTACCATTATATGGGGACTACCAGTAAAAGTGGACCTATATTAATAATTTTTAGTGGAGTAATTTGGTACCCAATAAGAACCCAGTGACAAAATTTCATTGGGTTCTTATTGGGTATAAAACGCGCCCGAGAACCCAAAAACACCGAAAATTGGGAGATACCCTTATATGGGGGCTATCCGAAAAATGGACCTATATTTATAATTTTTAGTATGGAGATTTGCTACCCAATAAGAACTCAAAGTACCAAATTTCAGCGAATTCGGTCGAAAAATGCGATCAAATCCCTCAAAATGCCCCAAAATTGGGGGTACCCTTATATGAGGGCTATCCGAAAATATGGTCCATATTTTCGGATATTTATAATTTTTAGTGGAGAGATTTGCTACCCAATAAGAACTCAAAGTACCAAATTACAGCGAATTTAGTTGAAAAACGCGCTCAAAAACCTCAAAATACTGATAATTGGGGGTATCCTTATGTGGGAGCTATGCCTAAACGTGGACCGATGTAGCCCATCAATTTTGGCTTCAATCGTCATAGAATTTTACGCTGATCAAGAATATACATACATTATAGGGTCGGAAATTATTATTTCGATGCGTTAATAACGAAAAAAAAACTAATATACCCTCCATACTATGGTGGAGGGTATAAAAATCATTATCCTTAATATCATAAATCAATTCAGCGAAAATAGCTGAACTAGACCTGTAAACAAGTGTTCCTGCATTTGTAATTCCCATTATTAAAAAAGTAAAAGATTCGACCTGGAGAAATAATAAAAGACTATAAATTGAAGACTATACACGATTGGCATGGAGGTGGATTTTCAAATAATACATTCGGCTTTAGTAACCTATATCACGTAAACTTTTCGAAATATTGTATTTCTCTAAAAAATAATTTAAATTCGGCCCTCCCGAACTTGTCATACCCTCCATTATGAGGATGGCATTCATACTTTGTGAAATTACTGGGCCTCTAGGAGAAAATTATAGAACCTTGAATAAACTGAAAAAGACCTGAAAAAGATTATTACCTAATAGGTCGGCTAGCGTTTTATGGGGGCTATACCAAAACGGCGATCAATATTGATCATTTTGGGTAGTGAAAAAATATGAATATTGGGGTGTATCGTTATATGGGGACTATACCAAAACTTGGACCGATATATCCCATTTGCAATACCAAATATCCTACGAGGATATATACTAGCAATTTCTTAAATATTGTGGACTCTATCGTGATTAAAACACATGTACAAAAAGGCGGACATGCGTATATCGACAATGAATAATATTCTGTTCAGTAATATATATATATATATGTACGTTGTGGGGTCTTCGGTGAATATTTCGAGGTGTTGCCAACAGAATGACAAATTTAATATACACTCCACTTTTTGGTGGAGGGGATAAAAAGTTTGTCCCGGCGGATTTTTTTTTAATCCCGGTACCTATGTCTGCTTATTTTGCCGGGGCGAGACTTTGTCATTGTAAATTGTCTGATAGCACAATGCGACAAGATTTTGTGGAATAAAAATTTCTCCTTGGGGTGGAAGACCTTGATGAGAATATGAAAACACCCGAAGAAAAACAATCGCCATAGGTCTACGTTCAGAGACTTCATATAACTTCATATATCTTCATTTGCAGAGTGTCTATGCATTTTTTGTGATTTCATTTCATCGGAACAATCGAATGATGAATTTTTTGTAGAACAAATTCGATTTATTGAGTGTCCCATTCGTCCTTAATTTATTGAACCGGACTGTAAATATTACAATATACGATTATTCTACAACACAGTTTGCTCGAAGATTTTAGGTGCGGTCCTCAAAAACGAGAAATCTACATTTTATCGTTTTAATGGTCTATTCTCAATTCGCCGTTTCTTGTCCTATGTTTATGTATTTTATTAATTTTAGTATATATATTCCTTATCATGTAGAGTTATGCAAATTTTCGATGAAGAAATAACCGATTTTCAAGCCACAAAATTGGGCAGGGCCTTCATATGAGGGTGATGTTGAAACATGTGTCAATGATTTTCTGTATGCCTCCAAAATACCAAATTAGAGACTATCAAAATAACGAAAGTTGCCATTATATGGCATAATGTGTGAAATTAAAAAAAGTAAAAAAACGTTAGTCGGTGGATGGAGGAGGATGTTGACCATTTTGTGGGGGAGGTACCAAAAGGAGTGGGCCAATGGGTCCCATCTACCTACTCGATCTAGGATAATAGGTTGTACTCTCACCTCGATTTCATAGAGAGCTCTATGGATGTATTCCACTTTTTGACACATGTTGGGCGGTATATCAGCCATAAAATGAGGAAAGTTGGTTTCTAAGTGCTCAAGAGTTGAAGAATTGTTTATACAGATACACCGTATAAACACGGTATTTCGCGTAAGATGATCCTAGTAGATAGTGAATAACGAAGAGAAATTACGCGGCCTGGAAATCCTACTTACTTACTTAGCTGGCTTGTTACAGTACGGCTGTTCCATAAGCAGAGCTTAAAAAAGATTTTAAGGCGCGTCGGTCTTGTGCGCAAATCCACCAATTTGGAAGACCACGTTCCTCGTTCAATTTGTTCAAAGGTGGCTGTTACAGCTCGCAATGTTCGACCCATTATATCGATGTCATCGGCGAAGGCGAGTAAAATGTGTTGTTTGGTGTACAGAGTGCCATTTCTGTTCACCTTTGCGTCTCGTTTGACCTTTTCCAGCAGGATGTTAAAAAGATCACACGACAAACTGTCACCTTGTCTGAATCCTCGTTCGGTATTGAAGGGCTCCGAGAGGTCCTTTCCTACTATAACTGCTTACCTTGTGTCACTTAAAGTTATCCTGCATAGGCGTATTAATTTTGCAGGAATGCCGAACGTAGACATTGCTTTATACACCTCTGAACGGAAAGGGCTGTCGAATGCGGCTTTATAGTCGACAAATAGGTTGAATGTGTCAATGTATTTTTCGAGAGCCTTTTCCAGGATTTGTCGCAGAGTGAAAATCTGGTCAATGGTGGATTTGCCAGGCCTGAAGCCACATTGGTATGGTCCAATGGATAGCACTTTATATGCGATGGCAAGGAGACTTATTCCTCTATAGTTGGCACATATCGTCTTGTCTCCTTTTTTGTGCAATGTCTTTTTCAATAAAACCATATTCACTCGAGTTGTGTAACAAAGTCTTGTTGAAACCACATATTCCCCAAGTATTAGCACAACCACATATTCTCCAAGTCAGTAGCAGCCAAAAAAAAAAACTTGGTAATCATTTGTCCATACACCTCCGAAATGTCGTTTTTCATTGGCGATATTTTCAGGAGAAGGAGCGAAACGATGATGCAAAGGCCTTTCAATATGTTACATTCTGTTTAAATTTCATCACCATTTTGTCAATTGCAGTTGGACGGACGACTATATGAATCATAATCTCCTCTTATAAACCAGAATCACAATTTTTGTAGAAGGTTTAGATAATTTGTATGCCTTATGAGGTAGTTAGGTAGGAAAAAGTGTGGCCTTCATCACACTCAGTTTCCAGAAATTGTAGGTTATACCACTATTGACAAAATGGAGGATGGTAAGCCCTTTTTGGTGATGAACCCTTGCCGAATATAATATAATAAGGAATAAAAAGGTGTTTGGTTCCGATGTCAGGGTTGCACGGCTGATGACTCTTCAATTCCATATTTTAACCGGTCAAAAAGGTGGTGACTTGAGTCGATATGCTCATATTTTTATGGTGAATAATAATTAGTCTTCTCTGTTAATTTTTTTAAATTTCTTTGAAAACTTCAGGCGAAAATTTGCTTCGAAGTGATTCTTTCGCGATTCTTTCATTCGATTTGCGGAATTTTCAGGTCAGAAGTGTTTATAGTAGTTATCTAAGACGCTTTAAAGTGGTGGTTGCAGTTTCATATTCGACCAGGTTTATTGGATAAAGCCGTGTTAGATTTCCTAACCATGTGCGTCTTGGTGAGTGTTGGCATATAAAAATCGTAAAATTTGGCAGAATCGAACAATATATAACCTCCATCATTAATAATGTCGGGCAGACTCCTATATGGGATCTATATCAAAATATGCGCCTACATTGACTCACATATTTGTCCAGATTGAAACCGAAAAACTCAGCGGAGCAGTATAGTCGGACGGGACCGACCATACGATACCCTACACAATTACCACGGAAACACACAAAAAAATTATGTTTTCGGTCCACTTCATCCCAAAATTTTAATCTGATCATCATCGAAAATTATAGGCGTTGTCTTTGACCATATCTTTAACTTCATGGAATTTTTTAAAGGAATCAGCGCTATATTTCTGCCCTCCAATGAGGTAATGGGTTACTAAATAATATCTGAATACGTAAGCACCTGTAAATATTTGTATGTAACTCCCACATCCGAATTTAATTGGAGTCATTTTGAAGGTCAACCATTCCTCTTGGATACACTATCCACTTCGCGGATCTATATGCTTCACTATTTTTTTATTCCACGCCTGTTGCTGAAATCAAAATATTCAGATTTGCAGGAGATCGCAGTTATATATGACCTATACCGAATTTTATTCTTTTCTTCAACACCTCGTTAAAGTTTTTGGACCACTTGTGCCGATTTTCATATATCACTGATCATCATATTTTTCGGATTCGAGTATCAACAATCTCCACCAGGTACACCTGAGGCTTAAAAAACTGTCCCAAAAATGATTGGAATTGAAAAAATAGCAAGGAGTAGTATTCACAGGCGTATAACTTAACTTCCTTTATATTCGAGCTGTTAAAAATTTATCGTTCTTTATTCGTCCAAGTTATCCAGCGAGATTAAGTCCTGTATTATAAAAGATATAAAATTTAAGTATTTTATCGGTCGAATACAAGATTTTGTGTTTCTAACTTTCAACATTGAACGATTTCATTCGAAAGTGTCTGTCTCTAATTTTTCTCAATCGAAAATTATCGTTATTTCTTTGCATTTTTGGAAAGTCGTTAAATTGCACTCCTTTTCGCAGGCGTTCCATAAAATTTTCAATTGGTGTTCTTTTTTATTTTTAAAGAGCAATTTCCTGGTATCTTCTTTCGAATTTTACGAAATCGCTTCACTCAAAGCGTAATGACAGATTTGATGGAACTCTCAACCGTAATTAGGGTCATTAGGAGACTATTAATTGTGTATACAATCCGCAAGTTTTGCCTTTTTTGCGACATCACGTTGTCCTTCAATCACGTAGCTTGCACCATTTTTCACAAAAACACACTCACACACATACTCACAAAACAAGCCAACAAACACAATGATGACACTCATTATTTGGCGCTAATAGCGTTTCGTTTTTAAGTTTTTTTTTCAGTTCCTTTCTAATGTTCTTTCTAATGTTTCCTGTTAAGTTTATTTTTGTTTTGTTTTACGTTAGCTTTCATTTGTTTTTCAGTTTCTCTTTGTAAGCATTTTCTCTTTTGTTTCGTTTTGATTCTCTTCTAAACAACGCTACAATAGCAGCAAATCCAAAGACAAACAAAAATATATCCCGCCTGCACTGTTTTTTCTAAATTTTTCGTTTTGTTTTTGTTTTCGAATTTATTTTCTGTACTAACCCAACCAAACAACAATTCTACTCCCTACCCCCGGAAATCTCCACCAACCAATTCACCTAACCCAACCGAACCAAAAACAAACAATCAAACAAACCACATATTCCCCCTA
Source organism: Musca vetustissima (assembly GCF_032173495.1). Taxonomy (NCBI): domain Eukaryota; kingdom Metazoa; phylum Arthropoda; class Insecta; order Diptera; family Muscidae; genus Musca; species Musca vetustissima. Next base: position 10,661 of record NW_026874567.1, read on the forward strand.
TTTTCTCACCCCCAAACCCTGTCATCATCCTCATGATATCATCATCATAATTGTATGAATTTCAGCAATGGGCAGTCCATACTACAGAGACATGGATGAGCCAACAAGTCCCGCGGGGGCGGGACATCATCGAAGTCGAAGTGCCAGTAGACCCGTAATGTCACATGGTCTGGATTATCCAAGTAAATATTGAATTTTGTGACAAGCTGAAAATAGTATTCAATTTGAAAAACTAACCGAACGAAAATATTTTCTTTTCGATTTATTTTTATTTTCTTCGAAAGGAGCCCCCCGTTATCAGTCCTTGGATAGAGGTGGTCTGGTTGATCATCATGATCGTGAGTTCATACCCATACGTGAGCCCAGAGATCGTTCGCGAGATCGATCACTGGAGCGAGGTTTATATCTGGAAGATGAACTCTATGGGCGTTCGGCAAGGCAGAGTCCTAATCCGTTGGGTAAGTTTTAGATTCTCATCCTTATTTTATTCAATTTACTGCAATAATTTCCAGAGAGACTTATTAATCAAAATTTATTCTATTGTTGTTCTTCTTCCATTTTATTGTATTCTCAGGTTTTAACTCGGGCATACCGCCAACGGATCGAGCGTATTTGGGCGATTTACAACATCAGAATACAGATCTGCAGAGAGAGCTGGGTCAACTTAAACGCGAATTGGAGTTGACAAATCAAAAACTCGGTAGTTCCATGCACAGTATTAAGACTTTTTGGTCACCCGAACTGAAAAAGGAACGAGCCCTCCGCAAAGAAGAAAGCGCGAAGTACAGTTTGATCAATGACCAGCTGAAATTGCTAAGCACAGAAAATCAGGTATGTTAATGGATATTTATTTACTTCATTACTTGTGACCCTGGAGGTTATGTAGGGTGAATTATGTGATCTTTGGCGTCATTTCTTGAAGAGCCAATGACTTTTGACATCATCTGGACCATTGCTAATGATTTCTGACGACATATTGACAATGACTTCCGACGTCATAAGTCTATAGCCATTTACTTTTAACTTCATCAGGTCCATTGCAAATAACTTCTTGACAGCATCAGATCTTTGACGTCATTTTCAGAAGAGTGAATGACTTCTGACGTCATCAGGTCCATAGCAAATGAATTTCGACGTTATCAGATCTACAGCAAATGCCTTCCGACGTTATAAGAAGTCATCGGCTATAGAGCAGATGACGACAGAAGTCATCGGCTATAGAGCAGATGACGACAGAAGTCATCGGCTACAGAACAAATGACCTCTGACGTCATCAGGTCCATTGCAAATGACTTCTGACATCATCAGGTCAATTTCTAATGACTTCTGACATCATAAGTTATATTGTCAATGACTTTCAACGTCATCAGGTCTATAGATAATGAATTTTGAAGTCATGTGACGGAAGTCATTGACTTTAGAGATGGCGACGTCAAAAGCCATTCGTTATAGAGTTGATGACGTCATTATCGATAGAGCTTATGACGTCAGAGGACCTGATGACGTCAGAAGTCATTAGCTCTCTAAAGTCAATGACTTCATTTCCAGCAGAGCTAATGACTTCTGACGTCATCAGATCCACTGACGTCATAAGCTCTATTGATAATGACTTCTGACATCAATAACCAAGGTCTGTTGATGTCCTCTGATCTATATATAACAAATGCAGTTAGCATTTCTATTTCCAATGACTTCTGACGTCATCAACTCTATAACCAATGGCTTTTGACGTCGCTAAAGTCGATGACTTCCGACGTCATTTGCTCCATAGCCGAAGACTTCATATTTCTCACATCATATTCTCTATAACCGACGACTTCCGACATAATTTGCTCCATAGCCGATGACTCCCGACGTCATTTGTTCTGTAGCCGATGATTTCGACGTCATATTAAAAAATATATATTTTTCTTGGTGTCAAGATTTTAAGGAATATTTTTCCAAGGTCTAAAAAGCGTGGATGTATGTCCATGTATTTTTGTTAATAAAGTACAGGTCGCATTTGTGATCCGATTTGGATGAAATTTGGCACAGTGTACCAAAGTCCCTATATATCTTTCGATTTGCGCGAAAATCGGTACACCGTACTGAACTAGGTGTAGAATGATGTGTGTTAAGTTTCCTGAAAATCTCTCCAAATCGATATATAGCTCCCATATATATATATATAAATATATATATTCTTCCGACTTAATGTAAATGGTGCACCAATGTCCCTATATATCTTTCGATTTGCACGAAATTTGGCACAGCGTAATGAATTAGGTATAGAATGAAGTGTTTTAAGTTTCCTGAAAATAGGTGTAGAATGATGTGTGTTAAGTTTCCTGAGAATCGGTCCAAATCTATATATAGCTCCTATATATATTTTCGTCCGATTCGATGTAAATGGTGCACCAAAGTCCCTATATATCTTTCGATTTGCACGAAATTTGGCACCGTGTAATGAATTAGTTCTGGAATGATGTGTGTTAAGTTTCCTGAAAATCAGTTCAGATATAGATATAGCACCCATATCTGAACTGATTGGGATTTAAAGTAAATGGTCCACCAAAGTCCCTATATATCTTCCGATTTGCACGAAATTTGGCACAGCGTAATGGATGAGGTCTAGAATGATGTGTGTTAAGTTTCCTGAAAATCGGCTCAGATTTAGATATAGCTCCCATATATATTTTCGTCCGATTTAATGTAAATTGTCCACCAAAGTCCCTATATATCATTCGATTGGCACAGCGTAATGAATTAGGTATAGAATGATGTGTTTTTAGTTTCCTGAATATCGGTTCAGATTTAGATATAGCTCCCTTATATATTTTCGTCCGATTTAATGTAAATGGTGCACCAAAGTCCCTATATATCTTTGGATTTGCACGATATTTGGCACAGAGTAATGAATTAGGCCTAGAATGATGTGTGTTAAGTTTCCTGAAAATCGGTTCAGATTTAGATATAGCTTCTATATCTGACCAAATGAAAAATGTAGTATCGGTTGGAGAATGACATTTTTATGGATCCAATTTCATTTTACTGGTCCTTTAAAAATGCGACGTCTGTTAGGATTCATCTGTTGAATATACCCACAGTGGTGAAGGGTATATATGATACCCCCCGTCCCCGTCCGACTTTACTACTTTCCTTACTGGTTTAAAGAATATTTCTTCAGCGATTAACGAGAGTGTATTTTATTCTAATAACTTCCATAGGCATGCTTTTTTTTAAGGACGAAAGTGGCCACTATTTTTTAATTTTTTTATATATTTTTTATAAATCCAGGCCTACGGATGGTCAAAAAATATATATTTTTTAAATTCACGCCTATGTTTATTGAAAAAATATTTTTTTATTAATTAAAAGCCAATGGAAATATTTTTTAGAATACCACGCCTATGAGTGATCCTTAGAAATATTTTTTTTATAAATCGAAGTCTATGGATCGTCCTTCAAAAAATATATTTAAATATTTTAAAATATTTCTTAAAAAATACAAACTTTCAGATAAAAAAAAATATTAAAATCCAGAATTGAGAAAAAATGTTGAATACTTCAATTGGAATAGTCTTTACATAATTAATTTTTTTTTTAACTTTTCCAGAAACAAGCAATGTTGGTGCGTCAATTAGAAGAGGAACTGCGTGCTCGTATGCGCCAACCGAACATTGAGATGCAGCAACAAATCGAGGCGGTCTACGCGGAAAATGATCATTTGCAGCGTGAAATTAGCATTTTGCGAGAGACAATCAAAGATTTGGAGTGTCGTGTCGAAACACAAAAACAAACTTTGATTGCACGCGACGAAAGCATTAAGAAATTATTGGAAATGTTGCAGGCCAAGGGCATGGGTGAGTGATAAACTGAAAATTAAAAAAAATATACCGATATAAAAAAAAAACAATGAAGCACAACAACAAATACATGGACAAACCAATTAACAACAATGTGTGGGTGTATAAGTGTGGTTGATAATCAGTGACTAAGGGCTTTATTAGATAAACAGACATCTTGACGTGTGTGCTAGAAAAGTGGGGGAGAGGGTTTTGGATGTCATAGAGATGTTAAGATGTTGCGACTGGAGGTTAATGATAATGAGTTTCAGCTTATTAGCAAAGGTAGTGATGTGGTGTGCGGGGTGTAGGTTCAAAGATAAATATAATGAGCAAAGCAGCTACTGCAATATGAAGAAACATAATTTGCCACAAGAAAAGTTAACAACATTTGCTCTAAACTTGACAGACTTGTTAAGAAATTCCAACAACTTGAGAGTTGTGATTGTTGCCGAGTAGGAGAGAGAGAATAAACTTTGCCAATTTGAAAACAAGTTTAATTAGAAATGCAACTCCACGCTTGGTGTGGGTGGAATTTTAAATGGGGTAATATATATTTTTTTTATTTTATAAGGACTTATAGAAGATCTGATGTAACAACAATTAAAGTGTTTCTATTTACTCTATTAAGATGTTAAAAAACAGTCCTCATCCATAGTAGAAAATAAAATTTGGGGGCTCAAAGCTAAATATTAGCCAAACAATTCGGAAAAAATCAATAACCGATGAATATTCATTATATATAACTTTCCAAATTACGTGATATGAACATCGTACTCTTTAGAAGGTGAAATACCGAAGAACTCATTTTGTGCAAAGGTAAATGGCTTAATATGCATTAACAACATAGTTTGACAGTCCCATATTTTTGAAATCACGAAATAGATACAGATTTATACCGAATTTTCACATCTTTACCGACATTAATTTTTATGACATTTTATACAGGTACTGGGTCGGGAACCTGTGTTTTCAAGGGTTTTAGAAAGAGTACATGTCTGGCTCTCGTATGAATTATGATTATTGACTTCGATCAAAATTTAACAACACTGTGGTACAGGGTATTATGTCTTCGTGCATATGTTTGTAACAAGCAAAAGGAAACGAGATAGAGACATGGTTCCTTTTGAGAATATGCATAGAATCACTTTCTAAGTCGATTTACGCATGTCCGTCTGTCCGCCCGCCTGTCCGTCCGTCCTTCTGTCCATGTTAAATTGTAAACAAAGTACAAGTCGCATTTATGATCCGAATTGAATGAAATTTGGCATAGGTCACTTAATTGGCCCAAGGACGCACCCTATTGAAATTGAGAAAAATCGGTTCAGATTTAGATATATCTCCCATATATATTTTCGTCCGATATATCTTTCAATTTGTATGAAATTTCAAGTTTCCTGAAAATCGGTCCAGATTTAGATATAGCTCCCATATATATATTTTCGTCCGATTTAATGTAAATGGTGTACCAAAGTCCCCATATTTCTTTCGATTTGCACGAAATATGGCATAGCGTAATGAATTAGGTCTTGACTGATGTGTGTCAAGTTTCCTGAAAATCGGACCAGATTTAGATATAGCTCACAAGTTTGAGAATCAAGAGTTCTTGAGAATTTTACTTGAAATTTTGTAGGGACATTCTTGAATTAGTGTAGATTCGAAAAATTATATAAACTTTTTTGACATCGAGAATGGGGGTGTCCCATTAACCCGATGTGTATGTATATTACCTTTAATTATTTTTTCCATTAGAGCCGTCTCACTCCGATGAATGTCTTCTGTCAATAGAGTCGGTTATCCTCTTAAGAGTCGGTTATCTTCCTACTCTTCA
>NW_026874568.1:0-16370 GCF_032173495.1 Musca vetustissima
TGTTATGTTTTTAGTGTTCGACTCATACGTATTGCTCTTCTTTCTGTTTGTTTTGTTAACAAGTGTTTTTTGCGGGCAGTGCGAGCATTGAATCCACACTTCTTGATGCACCTACGTACCGTGCTTTCCCAAATGATTTTTTTAAGTCTGCAGCGATTTTAGGAGCCCTGGTAAATGGATATTTTTAATAATGATTAAATTTTTCGTTCTTCTCTGATATTGAGCTTCCTGGGACGGCCTGATCGCGGTTTATTTTCAATTAAATTTTCATTCCTTTTATTGATTAACCACTTTTTGGACTGCTGAATTGGCTCTGTTTATCATTTATCTATTTGGAATAGGATTTTCCCACTTCATGGTTATTAATTATTATTTTCGCTCTTCAATAGTTAGTTCTTTTCTTAGCATTTAAAAAAAAATACGTGCTTTCACTTGTTGCACTAAGCAAATGCTTTCGGAAATGTAAAAGGTGCCGTTATTGTTTTAAAAGAGAATATGGCAAAACTCTAAATATTACTAAACGATTTTATCCCATAAATGATGTGTAATATCAGCTCTGACCAGGGGTACCATGACTTATGCTGTGCAAAAATTTGGAATTGACACGTTCTCGATTTTTTTATAGTTTGTTGGAACAAATAAATGAAACATTATTTTCCATTTTTGTAGTATAGGAGTGAATACATAAAACAAAAATAAATGTTTTAAATTTTGTAAATTATTTTTTGAGTAATTAGTGAATATTTTTTTTTTTTTGTATGGGGTACCATGACTTTTGCTGCTTACTGTATATATCAGTTTTTTTAATATTTTACACGCTTTTGGGAAGTTCCGTTTTCATTTCAGCCAATTGATGAAGTACTCTAATCGAGAGGTACGGAGCTGAAAAAGTGTCATAAGTGACAGCTATAAGCTTGTATACGACGATATTAGAATCAGAATTTCGCCATAATATTTGTTGATAATGTTGACGACTTTCCACAACTTTAATTTGGCGAAACAATTTCTCCAAATCCGATCTAAATCCTATTATAAAACGACGCCATCGATTAATTATAGTCGGCAAGTCATTTTCTAGAGCATTTTCTAGGCCAGGAAAAAGTTCTTCGTTCAATGAAGAAGAGGGTAATCTTTTACTGCTACCGTCGAAAACAACACGCAGTTTTGTCGTGGAACTAGATTCCCTAACAACACCGTGATGAGGCAGAAAATATCCATAAGCTTGGATGGATTGAGGACAGATACCAATTTTTCCCATATAACCGAGAGATTCATATTCATCCATATTCTTATAATCCGAGGCAAAGTTTGGGTATTTAAAGAACTTGCTTTCAACCTGTTTTAATATTTTTAAGGTACTAAAGTCACTGTGACTAAATACAGGGGGAGATTTGCCAATTAGTTGAGACCGAAAGAGTAAAGCTACAGTGTACCGTCCATCTGAACCACGAGAGTAATTATTTTTGAAGAAATCTTCACAAGATAGTTCTTCAGGTGTAAGTTTTCTAGATTCGATCAGTGCTTCTTGTTCCCAAATGGCTTTTAACTGAGTGTCTAAGGAACACAAATTAATATTAACTCCATTGGATTAAGAAATCTCTAAATTACCAAAGTCCCTATATATCCTTCGATTTGCACGAAATTTTGCATAGCGTACTTAATTAAGTCTAGAATTATTCGTGTTAAATTTCGTGAAAATCTGTTCAGATTTAAATATAGCTCCCGTATATATTTTTGTCCGATCTTAAGTAAATAGTGCACCAAAGTCCCTATATATCTTTCGATTTGCACGAAATTTTGCATAGCGTACTGAATTAATTCTAGAACGATGTGTGTAAAATTTCGTGAAAATCGGTTCAGATTTAGATATAGCTCCCATATATATTTTCGTTGGATTTTAGGTAAATAGTGCACTAAAGTCCCTATATATCCTTCGATTTGCACGAAATTTGGTATGGCGTACCGAATTGAGTATAGAATGATGAGTGCTAAGTTGCGGAAAATTGGTTCAGAATTCGATGTAGCTCCCACATATACATATATACTCGTCCGATTTTACATAAGCGGTGCACCAAACTCCCAATGTTTGTCCGATTAACACGAAATTTTGCACAACGTATCGAATTGAGACTTATATGACGTTATTGCAATTTATTGAAATTGGTGCAGATGCAGCCATAGCTTCCATATGTATTTCTAACGAGTGTCTGAAAGAAATTAAATTTTTAACGTCGAATAGCGTGTATTAAATTTGCTATAAATTGTTTTCCATAAATTTGTCCCATGATCTAAACCGGCCCGAATGAAATTAAATTTATCACAGGTTGCAGAAAGACATGAGTATGTTTCATCGAGGGAACATTGACATGCAATTGTACGGACGGTAAAGGGTATCATATAGTCGGCCCAGTCCGACTTTACTACTTTCCTTACTGGTATATTTTATAATATATACCGATATTCTAAATTATAGAAAGTAAACTTCAAAAATTCGGTTTAACACATAATAATGCGGGAAATGGGGCGAGACCTTATGTGGGGGCTATAACAAAACTTGAACTTATTTAGCCAAATTTCTTCCAATTTGTTCTACCCTCCAGTAACAATGTGGAAATGCGGCTAAAAAGGGGTTGATAAGGGGTATATCTGAGAATCTAACTAATGCCAAATTGGGTTCAAAAAATATCATCCACTAAAAGGTGGAGTGCATATTAAATTTGTCATTCCGTTTGAAACACATCGAAGTATTCACCGGAGACTTCATATTAGATATTGGTATTTTGGTGGTTTTAGATACATTTTTCAAAAAATCACCGGTTATTTTTGATCTTGGATTCTCATTGATTTAGAAACTCCCTACCAAAAATTATCAATATTGGTTTCTGGGTAGCCCCCATATAATGGTACACCCATTATTCGGTATTTTTGAGCTTTAGGCATGCTTTCAACCGAATTTGCTCTAATTTAATTTATCAATTTCCTTTGAGGTGTCAAATCTTCTTTCCAAAAGGTATCACTAAAATCATTTAAGGAGATGGAAATAATGTTCTCGAGCACATAAAACTGTCCTTAAAATCAAATAATATATCTACCATTTAGAAACAATTAGAAGAGCAATTTACTTTTCGCTAATAAAATCGAATTAGTTTACTTTAACGAAATGAATATTATCATCTCTAAGGACATTTTGATGTCCTTTCATGTCATATTTCTGTTTTTCTATTTGTTTCTATTTTTAATTTTTTTTCTCTGCTTCTTTCGTTTCAGGTACGTGTCAGACGTAAAGTTTTTCTGAAAGTGTTGGCTTTCGTGGTTATTTTGGGTATTTGCTTTCTACCAATTCATGTTGCAATGCAATGGTTCTATTACTGGTAATTGTCATGTACAAATAAATATACAGTAGATATCGGATATAAGCACATCTCATATAAGAAAAAATCGCATATAAGAAAGATTATCAAAAACACCGAGCTTATACTTTGTTATATCCGATAACTCCATATAAGAAAAAACGCATATAAGAATGAAATCTCCGGTTTTTTTGAGTTTCTTATATCCGATATCCACTGTATAACGAAACGTATAACATTATATGTATATGTAGAAAAAAGAGAAAGGGTGAAGCACTTCGTCCTCTTAGTGGCAAAAAATGGTTTTTATGTCGAATTAAGTTTCAAAGTTATTTTTAACATTTCAAGTATTTGTATTTAAAATTGTAGCAAAGTTGTGTTTTATCCTCCAATACCACGAAGTATTAAATTGCAGCCAATACAATGGCAAAATGCTGCTAAAACTATCAAAATATTGACAATTGGGCGCTATCCATATATGGGGGCCATGTCCAAACGTGGACCCATATTGATAATTTTCTATATAAATGTACCACATTACAGGCACTTCGGTGGCTGGTACTCGCATACAGTTGTAGATCTCATAAACACATAAGTACAAATTTCTATTACCCACTTTCGGAATTCCAGCTTTATCGCTTCTATCTTAATCCAAATTTACCAAATTTAATGTCATTTAGTACATATTAGTAGACATTTCCAAAACTTCCTACATACCCCGATCCAAAAGTGACTCAACAACCCAAAAGTGATCCAACTCCACATTTCAAGATTCCAGATCTATCAGTTCAACTAAATCCACATTTTGTACCATTTAGTAAACATTAGTACGAATTTCCAAAACTTTCTACATACTACATGATCCTAACTTCAAATTTCAAGATTTCTGCTCTATCGGTTCGCCCAAATCCAAATTTTGTACCACTTAGTACACATATGTACGGATTTCCAAAACTTCCTGTATACCTCAATCCTACATTTCAACAATGATTCTAACTCCAAATTTTAGGATAACAGCTTTATCAGTTAAACCAAAATTCAATTTGTACCAAATTTTGTACAATTTAGTACCCATAATTATGAATTTCCAAATAGTAATTATACCCTACACAACTATGGCCAATGAAAACCCCTATTGTCTTTGGGAAAAATCGGATAATATTTAGGGGATGAAATGGACCAAATACTAAATTTTTTTCGGTTTTCCTGGTCGCTCCAGAGGCCGCAATAATGGCCCGAACTTCGTGAAATTTTGCATGGAGAAGGGGATCGGGCCAAAGAATAAGCATGCCTGTTTTGATAAAGATCGGTCAATATTTAGCGGGTCAAATGGGCCCTGACCTTTGTGTGAAAAATGACAAAATTTGTATTCTATAGCATAGAATACAGTGAAGGACATAGACCTGAGAAGTTGATATTATATACAAGAGGAGTGGTTGACCTTTAAATTAAGACCAATTATATTGTTGAATGTGCTCGGATGTGGGAGTTACACTTAAATATTTACAGGTATCTCCGTATTCGTATATTATTTAGTAACCCATTATCACTCTAGAGAACGGAACTATAGCGCTGATCGCTTTGAAATATTCCATGAGGTTCCGGGTATGGTCAAGGACAACGCCTATAATTTTCGGTGATAATAATTTTGAAATGAAGTGGACCGAAAACTTAATTTTTTTGTGTTAATTTCGAGTCGATCTATAGACCACAAATTGAAGCCGAACATCACAACACAACCCACGGTGAAGGGTATCTGGACAATAGCTGTACTGAATACTCGTAATATTCGGAAAATATGTCAATGTGAGGAAGAGATGCTGTTTACCTCTATCGGCCAAGAGAGTGCAAATATCACGAAATATTTCCCAGGCTCGAAATAAACATACGCAGAAAATTTGAGTTCCGTGGTAGTTGTGTAGGGTATCGTATGGTCGGCCCCGTCCGACTTTACTGCTCCACTCACTGGTTTTTAGTTTAGATTTGTGCGAATAACATGAACTTGTAACTAATGTCGTGTATGATGTACCCACTTTCATACTATATATCCACAATAGAACATTGTATTATATTATATAGACAGCTAAGTCTGTACATCTTTTATTTAAAAAATAATGAAAATGTTCTCGATAAAACCATTTAATATATGAAATGTTTAATATATGGGAAATTACAAAATTCTTTTAAAATTCCATAAAAAAAAATTTGAAAAATTTTTCTGCGAGCACATTCATAATTTTTGGTACATACATAGAAAAATAAGCTGATTCGAAATTTCTTCGCGTTCACAAATTCGGATGCTGCACACAAAAGTTATAGCGATTTCAAATCTTGTATTTCAAATATAAATTTAATGAATTCCTATTTGTTGTAATTTCTTCACAAATAGATGCGCATCTTAATTATAAGAAAAATTCAAAAAACCTCGAAAATCCGGCTTCAAAATGTCAGCATCCATTTTGGGTGGATGCAGTGATTATATAGAAAAATCATACATTAGAACCATATTGTCTATGGGGTATTCTGCAACTTAGTCACTGATCGCATATGCGAGCGTTGTGTAGTTTAGCCACAAATCAGGAAGGAACACAAAAAACTCGTTGGCTTCAACACATTTTCACCCATTTTTTTACATTAACGCCATCACAGCTTCCACCCAACTTATTATTACCAAAATTTAAAGATTTTGACAAGAACACATCATTTTATAGAAATGAATTTATATTATATGAAATATGTTCATATTTCGCGAGTTATAACCTTGCAAACCTCAGCTTCAAGGAATTTAAAAGATTTTTGTAATTTCCCATATATATATATATGTTTTTTTTTTAATTGCAGACTCAACGCTAAGGATGATTACTATTCGTTTTGGCACGTTTTGTGTAGTGTTGGTTTCTGTCTGTCCTTTGCCAACAGTTGAGCAGTTCCTGTGGTTCTGTACTTTGTAAGCGGCGCCTTTCGTTAACATTTCAATAGGTACTTGTTCATTCATTTCGAAATGTTTTGCATGGCGAAATATAACCGCCAAACATAAAGTGGATGCTCCCACTACATTAACACACTCATACAACCAAGAACTCCTGTATACCACCTCGTCTAACCAATTTCGGTTGTAACCAAAGACATAAAAGTATAAAGATAGGACAATTGATTCGTAAACAATTTCCAACAGATGGCTTTTCCTCTGTTGTTACGATATCATAACAACAGAGAGAACAATATTATACGTTTTTAATGCAATATCTTAAGCTTATTAAATACAAAAATATATTTTGAGTGCAGATCTCTGATTTTATTTACATTTTATAAACACATTATCGCGTATTTGCGTTTTTATTGTTAACATGCCTCTGTTATATTTGATGCCTCTGTTATACTTGATACTTGATTTACGGTTTCTATGTCTTTGTTGTAACAACATTTAAATCAAAAATGCAAACGAAACACCCCACATAATCTTGCTCACATAATTTATGAGTGTGGTTGTTGTCAGTATTTCACATCCACAACTGGATGTTATTGTAATAAGTCTGCCCATTATATATGTGTTCGTGAAGATGTTACAAATTTTTGCTAACATTTAATACAACTTTTTTATTTTATATTGATTTAAATTGCATGATTTTTTGTGTAATCATTTAGGTAAATGAATTTATGCTTTTTGGCAAAGTTTTATTTTTTATTTTGGCAATTTTAATCCTTGTAGCCCTTGTTGTCCCTAACAATATATTATTTAAACATTTTTTTGTGATTATCTCATTTATCGTGCTTTGCACGGCTTCATTCATAATGTTATACAACTTAAGGGACCCCCCCCCCACATTCTCGATTTTAATTTTTCAAGATTTTCAATGGGCTGGTAAATCAATACCAAAGTTTGTTAAGGTTTCTAACTTTGCACATATATATTTGAAGATTTAAAAGAGAAGAAAAATAATTTACAAAAAATATTTTGTTATTGTTTTTTTGTAATTAAAGAAAAGTCCTTATTTTTGGTGGCGGGCATTATAACTCCTCACAGGAACATCGGAATCCGAAAATTCCAACGGTGTTAAAAAGAGTACATGTATGGCGCTCGTATGAACTAGGATTATTGACTTCGCTCTAAAATCAACAAAATGGAGGACCTTTAAAAAATATTCTTGGAAAATCGACAATTTTTTACCAAAAACCAAGTTAAAAAGTAAGGAAGTTCTTCACCGATTGGCTTTATCCTACTTCATACGAGAGCTACATACTCACAGAGAAACGTGTAAAAATTTGAAATCAATAGGGTTATTAGTTTTTAAGTTATCGTGCCCGCCAATGTCTAGAGAAACGCGTTTAAAGTTTGAGAGACCCTTCAGCCGTCACTTGATGCTGACACAACAAATCAGCTATATCATCAAGAGTTCTTGAAATTTTCACTTGAAATTTTGTAGGGACATTCTTGAATTAGTGCAGATTCGAATTAAATCAAAAAATTTTTGACCCCGAGAATGGGGGGTCCCCTTAAGATATCTTCCCTCCCTCGCAAATACTTTTCTTATTTTATCGTTTCCTCTGTTTTTCTTTCTTTCGTTGTTTCCCTATTGAATTACAGGTATTTATTTTTGAAAGGCCCTAGCAGCAAATTAAAAATGGAACCAGTAAGTAAAGCGGACTGGGCCGACTATATGATTCCTTTCACAACCTTGGGTATATTGTTTATATGTATCCTAACAATTTCATGTCTGTGTTCCCTCGAAGGAATATACACATGCATTTCTGCAACCTATGCTAAATTTAATTTTGGCAAATTTAGAGTCGTTTGCTTACAAATTTAAAAATCGATTTATAGCAAACTTGATACACGCTATTCAATATGAATAGAGATGGGCAGTGGGTAAATAGCCATAGGGTAAATACCCGGTAAATTGGGTAAATACCCATTTGTGGGTATTTATTTGGGTATTTACTATATTGAATAGGTAATACAACATCTTACACCATATTTCCGGGTTTCTGTTATCAAATCGATTTAGAATGGATAGTTTTACGATACTTTAAAGACGTGGGTAAATACTTGGGTAAATACCCGAGTTTTTACCCAAAAATTGGGTATAAACTCATTACCTGCCGAACCACTTGACATAGGCGGCCAAAATTTTGCATACATACAAATATAGAAATCCAAAATGGGGTCCCTGGGTCCAAGATTTGATGTAGCCCCCCATATAACCGTATCTCCCGATTTAAGGTATTTTTTGTCTGGTAGTCCCCATGTACTGGTAGCGCCCATAAAAAAAGGTACCCCTATTTTGAGTAATTACCCAAAAATTGGGTATAAAGTCCTTAACTGCGGAACCACTTGACATAGGCGGACAAAATTGACTCAGGTGGTTTTTATATCAATACAAGTAATGGTATGGGAAATGGGGTCCCTAGATCCAAGTTTTGATATAGCCCCCATATTACCGTACCTCCCCATTTAAGGTACTTTTTGTCTATTTGACACATTTTACGATCAAATTGGTTATAATTTGGCATAGTGAGATCTCTTTTTTCACGAAATATTTACTCGAAATGTGGTTTTTGACACAAATGGTTCAAATATCAACATTATTTCCTGTAATGGGATCTTCAAAACCGTTATATAGGACAGAAAACATGGACCAGCGTAGACAATTGGTACTCATAGAAAACTTTCTTAAATTCCAGCGAATCAAATTGGCTAATAGATAAAAATTACCTAAAATCGGGAGGTACGGTTATATGGGGGCTATATCAAAACTTGGACCTAGGAACCCCATTTCCCATACCATTACTTGTATTGATATAAAAACCATATGAGTCAAATTTTGGCCGCCTATGTCAAGTGGTTCGGCTGTTAATGAGTTTATACCCAATTTTTGGTAAGTACTCAAAATAGGGGTACCTTTGTATGGGGGCTACCAGTAAACGTGGACCTACATACATAAATTTTTGCATGGACATTTGGTACCCAAAAAGAACACTCTGTGCCAAATTACAGCCAATTTGGTTGTAAAATGTGTCTAATAGACAAAAAATACTTTAAATCGGGAGATACGGTTATATGGGGGATACCTCAAAATTTGGACCCAGGGACGCCTATGTCAAGTGGTTCAGCAGTTAATGAGTTTATACCCAATTTTTGGGTAAATACTCAAAATAGGGGTACCTTTGTATGGAGGCTACCAGTAAACATTGAGCTATAAACATGAATTTCTGCATGGACATTTTGTACTCAAAAAGAACACTCTGTGCCAAATTACAGCCAATTTGGTTGTAAAATGTGTCTAATATACAAAAAATACCTTAAATCGTGAGATACGGTTATAAGGGGATTATATCAAAACTTGGACCCAGGGACCTCATTTTGGATTTTTATATTTGCTTTGACATTAAAAACATGTATGCAAAATTTTGGCCGCCTATGTCAAGTGGTTCCGCAGTTAATGAGTTTATACCCAATTTTTGGTTAAACACTCGGGTATTTACCCAAGTATTTACCCACGTCGTTAAAGTATAGTAAAACTATCCATTCTAAATCGAATTGATAACAGATACCCGGAAATAGTGTGTAATATGTTGTATTACCGATTCAATATAGTAAATACCCAAATAAATACCCGCAAATGGGTATTTACCCACCCCTTGGGTATTTACCGGGTAAATACCATCTCTAAATATGAAGCACTGTTAAAAATTTAACCGAATTTATTTTTCAAAATATATCTAATTAGATACGTTGTGCAAAATTTCGTGTCAATAGGACAAATATTAGAATTTTCGAAAATATCTATATGGGAGCTATATCTAAATCTGAACCGATTTGCTCGAAACGTAACACATATAATTATAGACTTAATTCTTTGGTGCACCATTCACATTAAATCGGACGAACATATAGAGTAACTTCGGGTAATGTGGACCACCATTTTCTTGTTTTTATATTGTGGGCGTAACAAAGGTAAAAAATAAAAACAAATTGTTTTCACAACATGGTAGATTTGTTGGCTAATTATATTCCAGGTCAAAAATTATATATATTTGTCCATAAAAATGTTATTGCATCATATTTCAAAAAACTCTAAACTGCAAATAAAAATAACTTGGCGGGTAATGTGGACCAGTATGTGTGGGTAATAAGGATCAGTAAGTTAAAGGTAGGTTGTGGATTAATTGTGATAAATTTCAATTTATTGGACTCTTGGGTAACAATGAATGCAAAAATATATGGGTCCATGTTTTGGAATAGCCCCCATTTAAGGGTACCACCCCATTTGCGGTATTTTGAAGGTCCTTGCTTCATTATCCAACCGAGGCACCTATAATTTCGGATATAAAGTTTTCAGAGGATAGAATACCTCCTCGCATATTAAATGCGTCTTTGTTTCGAACTCGTTCTCATGAAAAGGTCCCACTTTTTTTTATAGTGCTCCACATTACCCGACATTGAATATTTTCATTTAAAAATAATTATCGGGTTCAAAAATGAATAAAAATTATAAATCACCGATTGTAATTACAGCTCAACGTATATTTTTCTTAAAGAAAACAAGAAAACCACATAACTTCTTTATATTCGAGAAAAACAAAGTGTTCGACTATTTTACAAAAACGTTCAACTATTGTGCTTTAAAATTTTTAAATCACACTTTTACAATCAGAGCTACATTTTTACCTACTAAATTTTCAACATTGCAATTATTTATTAAAAACCAAGTTTGATGTTTGTTTTCACTAATTAGGAAAACATTTACCAATGCGGCATTGACTTATTTCAAGCATTTTCTTAGATATGGGGGGTGGTACACATTTGACGCATGGTCCACATTACCAGAAGTTACTCTATATGGGAGCTATATATAAATCTGAACCTATTTTCAAGAAAATTAAAACACATTATTATACACTTAATTCAGTGCGCTATGCCAGATTTCGTGTAAATAGGAAGATATATAGAGGCTTTGATACACCATTTATATTAAATCGGACGAAAGTATATATGGGAGCCACGAAGTATATATGATTGAGAAAAAATACTAGATTTTGTTTAAAAAGTTTCTAAAAAGTGTTACAAATTTTAGAAAAGTTCTAGAAAAAAATGCTAAAAATTTATATAAAGAAATTTGTTTATAGTTTATAATGAGATCTAGTATATTTCTTAAAAATTACTATATTCTTAAATACGAATAAGGAAATTGAAACATTGGAAATTGAAATTGACCAAGACTTTTGTGTAAAAAATGCAACATTTACATTCTATGCTACCCACCCAGTCTCTGTCTAGAAAGACAGAGACTGGGTGTGTGAGCTATACTTAAATATTTATAGGGTTATGGTGAAGTGCGACATATAGTTTTGAACGGATTGATTTAAACCAAAAAAATGTTTTTTGCATTCCAAAATGTCCCAATGTACTTGCCAAATAAGCAGCTGCGATCGATACCTGGCTGTAGCCTAGAGCAAGTGTTCTCGATTTTTTCATTAGTATTTTTTTAATTCAAGAAAATTGTATTTTTATATTTTTCTGAACATCATGTTCACATCTTCTGATATTATTTATTTACACAAATTTAACTTATAACTAAGAAGATTACAAGCTAAATATATTTAATAAGAACCTATGACAGCTACGGTCTTAAGCCAGATAGAATATATATATATATATATTGTAAATTAAATTCATTATTTTTGTAATTCTAAGGTATTTTCTGATATTATTTTTGTGAATTACCAGAAAAAAAAATAAAATGTCCCAAATTAAAAAATTTCCCAAAATTAACGATTTCGCCAACGAGAGTTGAACTGCATTCCTTTTGAGAACAATTGCTTAAGTGATTAGCCAATCAGAAATAAGTTTGTTCTCAATTATAGTTTCATTCAAAACTCTCACAACACAAACGATAAACTAAGGCATTGGAGTTTCATTAGTGATCGACAAACAAAATTCTTTTTTTCCTTTTCAAATTGGCAAAAGTAAATTTTTACTAAATTAAATTGTAAAATCATTTTTTTACTATTAAACCCATTGAAAGGATTTGAATATTTTTGTTAATACCTTTTGGTCAAAAAGATAATAAAATTGGGTAAGAATTTTTCAAATTAAAAACTAGTAAGGAAAGTAGTAAAGTCGGACTGGGCCGACTATATGATACCCTTCACCACTTTGGGGATATTCTATATATGTATTCTAAGAGACGACGCGTTTTTGTTATACAGTCAAATTCGGATAAGCGAACGCCGGTTTATCGAAAAAATCGGTTAATTGAACCTAATAATTTTAAACTAATATTTCGGCTGAATTTTTAAACACTCTACTTCGCTTATAAGAAAAACCGGTTAATTGAAAATCTGTATAAGAGAAGAACATTTTTGTTGCAAAAACACAATTATATATGAAACGAGCACCGCTTAAGAGAAAAAAAATAATTTTTGTAAATTTATTTTTTTTACAACTTAACATGGACAGACGGACGGACGGATATGCATAAATCGACTCAGAAAGTGATTCTATGCATATTCTCAAAATGAACCATGGTTTATCTCGATTATTTTTGCCTGTTACAAACATATGCACAAAGACATAATACCCCGTACCACAGTGTGGTGAAGGGTATAAATATCGAATAGGTTGGCATGTGTTAGAATTGAAGTTAGTTGGTTTAATTATACATCAAGATACCATATTTAAGTTCGTTCAATTTTATGTCAATATTCCTTCGAAAAAACGACATCTATTAGGATACATATGTAGAATATACCCAAAGTGGTGAAGGGTATCATATAGTCGCCCAGTCCGACTTTACCACTTTCCTTACTGTTTTTTTTTCTCTTTCGGCTCTATTCCCCTCTTCCAGAAATCCAAAGCCTAGACACATCATCTGCAATATTGAGACCGACAGAAGCTAGTGTTTGAATGGCTTCCTTATATCCATCTTTGATCTTGGTTAATTTAATTTGTTTTCCTATTCCACCTCACCTTCCATCCTTGTTCAAACTATTTATCCTTTATGTCCATAAAGAAATGATAAGTGCTCTTGAACTGGATTTGAACATAACAGGCTGCAAAATTTAAGGAAGAATTTTTATTAAAATACATAAATAATAAAATAAACAAAATAAACAAAATGTTTACACTTATTATTAGCTGACCCGGCATACGTTGTTTTGCCATAGTTATAGGTATATATCATTTTTAAACAAATTTTTAATTAGTTTTCAGATTGTCGTTACAGATTTGTATATGTGTGCTATATATTCTATATATATTTTTTGACAGTTAAGGGGGATAAGTTTGGTTGACGTCGTATACCTTCCTTTAATTGTAAATGTCAGTTTTATATCTTAACTCTAAATCGTGAAATGTTGTAATCGGATTTGTTATATCCTCACATTTTTTAACAACTTGACTTCAATTTAACATTTGAATAAGTTGTTGTTTATGGCTACATAGGTCCACATCCAAACTTCAAATTGTTGCCAAAAATGAAACATGAAACATGAAAATGAGATTTCATGTCCAGTATTAGAAATTGGAAGTTTTGATCTAACTAACTAAAAAATCCATATGTTTTAAAAAACAGAAATTTATTTAAACATTAAAACACGATACAAAAATTGGGGAATTGTATATATTACTTAATATATTTGTTTTGGCGGAATCTCACAATTATTTTGCATATTTTCCTATTCTGACCACATACGATTAATAAGTGCTCTGAATCGTCAAAATCGCTGCAGACGTTCTTGAGTTATTATCGATGTAACTAACACAACGTTTGCTTATTCCAATTTCTCGATTTTTATGTTTTTCTCAACACTTTCTTCGTAAAAACCTTACCAATGCACCTACAAAAAACCGAAGGAAAAGGTGAGTGAAATCGGTCCAGTCAATACACCATGTAAATATCTTTCATATCTTTAATAATACATTTGAGGAACCATAAAGGTACATATATAAGTTAGACTCAAACAGCATGTAATGCGGAATTGCCTCGATGTATGATTCGAATTTAAATGTATTCTTCCCCAATATAATAATTTAAATTTCATTTTACTGTTTTAAAGTGGCTACAACATCGCCCATTGAAACGTTATATAATTTCTAGCAAACACTATATAACTTCTGTAAATTGCATTTACATTTCATAAATCTATAATGTATTCCCGTGATTTGTTTCACAAATTAAACGGATAGTAGTAACAAGCATTTGTTATTCCCATCACAATTCTCTTGTAAGTGGTCCGGCGCACAGGCGTCTAAAGAATTTTTCAAATGGCGGCATTGTATTTTGTGTGAGCATTTGGTATCCATGGTCCACAGCCTGACGATGTTTATCTACATCTCTGTACTAAGAATCTTGAATGTACCATTACTACTTCTATGTTAGAAAACGAACGGCTGTATTAACAACCTCTGCCATTTCAGCTGCAAGTAACATCCTATTTGCAATGCATACATATTTTCTTAGTTTAATTAGCAGACTACCATTAAAACCAAAAAAACGAGATCATATTTTCCATTTCGAATATTTAATAATTCACTGAAGGAGGCCAACATTACACAGACAAGGACTTCCGAGAATACATACATATATACACGATACCTAAGTAACTTATTGAAGGTTTTTGTTATTATTAACACTAGATTGCCGAAGGCGGTCATTTTTACTGTTTTTCAATTTCAAGTACAAAAACAATTGTGTATATAATGACACAGCTTTTTAAAATGTGGTGACTTTTTGTACCCCATAGAACTACGTTTATTAATAATAGTAGCTGCTTCCCCACTTCTTTCATTCCCCGTATTCACATGTGATATACCTATATTGCCTAAAACCGGTCATTATGGCCTCTTGTGAAATATTAAATAATCAAACTACATTTATTATATAAAGTAAATTTCTTATATGACCAGATTAGTACAACAACATCGACACCCGTTTGCTACTCTGGAAAGACAAACGAACACACAACTCGGGAAAAATAAATTATATATTTCCAGTCGATTTCACTCTTAGAGTAAACACTTACTTTTTTCGAACATTTTATCCGCGCTCTTATTTTCAAAAAGGGAATCTCGAGAGCCCCCCCACCGAAAACAAATAATAACAACGTTTTGTATGTTTGTAAATAATGTAAAAATATTAAAAAATAAGTTTAAAAACATTTCTTTACACAATAAAAATTCTTTCAGAATGAGGTCATTTTGACCGATTTTAGGCAATATAGGTTATATACAAAATTCCAGTCTTTCTAGTGTTAAAATAGTTTTTAGATGCCACATTTCTGTTGTGTTTCTCTACCAACAACCACTTGCTTTATTGAACATTAAGTGGAAATGTGTGGTCCATAAACGGACTAGGAACAATTTTGTTTCCCCTTTAATTTGGAAATTTTTCGTTTAATACAATTTAATTCAACTGAAATTAATTGTGAAAATTCTCAAAAAATGGAATGGTAAATATACTGATGTATGGTTTCTACTGGACCAATATGAGCCAGAGATCTCATTTTTGCGAGGGTTTATGAAATACAAAAATATGACGTATAAGGGTTTCGGGAACGCTAATTACGATTCTGCTAGAAAAAGTCAATAGGTTGATTATTATTTGTATTTCTAAGGTTGCTGGATATTGGAGGGCAAAACATATAAATCCCTACATGTAGGTCCCGCATCATTTCCTTTACTATTAAGTTTTTAAACGAAATTTCTAATGTTGAGTTCTTACCCCTGTTTTCCAACTTGAGTGTCTGTACATTGTTATGTTGGAATAACATGGGTAAGTACCTTCGGCACTTTTTTTTAGAGTTCTATATCTCAGTACTTATTCAACATATATAACAACTTTATGGCTGATTATTGCCCTCAGACACTTAATTATAAAAAATAGTACCAAAAAGATATAAAAAAAATAGTATTAGTTAAAAAATTTTACAGTTTTGTAAAAAAAGTCAAATTCGCCGAATGTGCCCCAACCCGGGGTAGCTTCGGCATTTGATGGGGCACATTCGGCAACGTAGTCATAG
>NW_026874569.1:0-16441 GCF_032173495.1 Musca vetustissima
ATTTTTCTCCTGGATTTCTCTTTCGTACACAATTTCCTAGTAGAAAGGCCAGGAATAGGTTGAAGGTTTTATTGGGCAAAACCCATTAATTACTTCGTAAATGAGTTTGAAGCAAACAAGCTGCAGCAACCAGCAAATAGTATGATTTCAAATACCAACAATGAAAAAGTTTGCAAATTAAAAAAAAAATAAACGAAAATTATTTAAACTGACACAGATAGCAAAGTTCCTGGCTTCGGGTGGAGGTTGATGTTGGTGGTTGTTGTTGTTCCATGGTAATTGCCATTGGCGTAAAAATGGTAGTTCACTGCAATAAATAAAATTAGTTTGGAGAAAAAAATGTGCAGAATGTAATTGATGAAACGGCATTTTTAGTCAAAGACTTCAAAGGGGAGGACCCAAAGGCCTTCTATGAAAATAACTTGTTCTAAGGAAGATCCGTAACGAAAGCCCAGAGCCTTTACAGAAATCCTTTAACAGATCATCTATGGAGAACGTAAAACGAATCCATAGAGAAGACCCCAAGTCTAGAACCCTTTTATAAGAGTCTTTCTTACCGAAGGTCTTCAATGGAGAATAGTCTAGAGTCTTTCTATATAGAAGGTTTATAGAAGGACTCTGCTATTACGAGAAATTAATAAAGGACGAAGACCTTCGTTGGCGTCTTCTCTCTGTGTAGAACTCGTCGATAAAGAAGTCCTAGAGTAGTTCTATAAATAAGACTATAATTCGAATATGAAGAAGGCCTGGCGTCCAAATATGACGCTAGACTTTGTTTATAGATATAGACAACCTATGTGAAGTAGGACTAAATCCCTTCTCACGAAAGCTCTTTTATAAAGAAGTCCGAAAGCCTTCATATGAAGAAGAACTACAACCTCTAAAGATGGTCTAGAGATTTTCTGGAAAGACATCCTAGGTCTAAGGCTAGGCCTCATAACAACTTTCTGAGCCCTTCTAGAGCCCTTCTCTCTGAAAAAGACCAAGATCCTATGGATAAAGAAGTCCTAGAGCCCTTTTGCAAATAAATTCTGAAGAAAAGCTAAATCGGAAGCGCTTCTATAAAGATCGCTTCAAGTTAATCTATGACAAAAACGTATAGACCATCTATATAAAGAAGTCCGAAAGCCTTCATATGAAAAAGAACTACAACCTCTTCTCTAAAGATGGTCTAGAGATTTGCTAGAAAGACATCCTAGGCCTAAAGGCAAGGCCTCATAACAACTTTATGAGCCCTTCTAGAACCCTTCTATCTGAAAAAGACCGAGATCCCATGGATATAGAAGTCCTAGAGCCCTTTTGCAAATAGATTCTAAAGAAAAGCTAAATCGGGAGCGCTTCTATAAAAATCGCTTCAAGTTAATCTATGACAAAAACTTATAGACCATCTACAAAAAGAGGACTTGAGCCCTTCTACAAAGAAGACCCATGAAACTTCTACAAAGGAAGCTTTGAATCCTTCTATATGGAAGAAATTGAGGCCTTCGATAATGAAGGCCAAGTGACCTTCTATGAACAAATCATAGATCCCTTCTATACAGAAGAATTAGAGGCATTCTATGAACAATTTCTACATCACTCCTGGTCTTCGATAAGATGAACTTCGGGAGTCCTAGAGGTCTATTGCGAATAAAATCTGACCTACCGATTA
This sequence comes from Musca vetustissima, assembly GCF_032173495.1. Classification (NCBI taxonomy): domain Eukaryota; kingdom Metazoa; phylum Arthropoda; class Insecta; order Diptera; family Muscidae; genus Musca; species Musca vetustissima. The sequence goes on from NW_026874569.1 coordinate 1,652, forward strand.
AAACAAGGCCTAGATTTCTTATTTGAAGAATGCCTTTTCTGAAGAAGGTCTATGAAAAAGTCTTATAGCTCTTCTGTTTAAAAAGGTTTGAATCCGGTTATGAAGAAGTATTAGACCTCTTACACAAGGACCTCTGAAAAGATCGCTTTTTTGAAGAACGACACAAGCTCTTCTATGAAGAAAACCTATGAACATTTTCTACATCACTCCTGGTCTTCGATAAGATGAACTTCGGGAGTCCTAGAGGTATATTGCGAATAAAATCTAACCTTCGACTAAAACTAGGGCTGGATTTCTTATTTGAAGAATCCCTTTTCTGAAGAAGGTGTATGAAAAAGTCTTATAGCCCTTCTGTTTAAAAAGGTTAGAATCCGGTTATGAAGAAGTATTAGACCTCTTACACAAGGACCTCTGAAAAAGGTCGAGATTGCTTCTTTGAAGAACGACACAAGCTCTTCTATGAAGAAAACTTAGAGCCCATATATAAAGGACTTGAACCCTTGAATCTTCTATAAAGGAAGCTTAGAACCCTTCGATAAAGAAGGCTAAGGGACTTTCGATAAACAAAACATTCAGACCTTCTATACAGAAGAGTCGGACACATTCTTTAAACGTTTTTTTAAATCACTTCTGTCTACGATAAGAAGAACTTTTGGTGTCCTTGAGATCGAGATCGCTTCGTTGAAGAACGACAGCCTTGAATCGTCTATAAAGGAAGCTTAGAACCCTTCGATAAAGAAGGCCAAGGGGCTTTCTATAAACAAAACATTCAGCCCTTCTATACAGAAGAATCGGACACATTCTATAATTTTTTTTTAATCACTTCTGTCTACGATAAGAAGAACTTTTGGTGTCCTAGAACCCTTTGGCAAATAAAGTCTGACGTTCGACTATAACAATTCTTAGACTTCGTATATTAAGACTCCCTATTCTGAAGGAGGTCTAGAGCCATTCTATAAAGGAAAAAGGCTTAGAGCTCTTCTATAAAAAAGTTCAGAGTCCGACCGTGAAGATGGATTAGACCTCTTATACGAGGATCTATGTAGAAGGTCGAGAGCGCTTCTATAAACTTTTTTAAATCACTTCTGTCTACGATAAGAAGAACTTTTGGTGTCCTAGAACCCTTTGGTGTCCTTATAGTCTGACGTTCGACTATAACAACTCCTAGACTTCGTATATTAAGAATCCCTATCCTGAAGGAGCTCTAGAGCCATTCTATAAAGTAAAAAGGCTTAGAGCTCTTCTATAAAAAAGTTTAGAGTCCGACTGTGTAGATGGATTAGACCTCTTATACGAGGATCTATGTAGAAGGTCGAGAGTGCTTCTATGAAGAACGCCACAAGCTCTTCTATGAAGAAAACTTTGAGCCCATCTATTAAGAAGGACTTGAGACTTTCTATAAGAAAAAGGAAAAAGGCTTAGAGCTCTTCTGTAAAAAAGTTTAGAGTCCGACTGTGAAGATGGATTAGGCCTCTTATACGAGGATCTATGTAGAAGGTCGAGAGCGCTTCTATGAAGAAAACCCTTCTTAGAACCTTCTATAAGAAAAAGGCTTAGAGCTCTTCTATAAAAAAGTTTAGAGTCCGACTGTGAAGATGGATTAGACCTCTTATACGAGGATCTATGTAAAAGGTCGAGAGCGCTTCTATGAAGAACGCCACAAGCTCTTCTATGAAGAAAACTTAGAGCCCATCTATTAAGAAGGACTTGAGACCTTATATAAGAAAAAGACACATGAACCTTCGATAATGAAAGCCAAGGGACTTTCGATAAACCAAGCATTGAGCCCTTCTATACAGACGAATCGGAGCCATTCTATGAACATTTTCTAAATCAATGCTGGTCTACGATAAGAAGAACTTCTGTAGTCCTAAAGGAAGACCTCTCTAGGAGCAGAAATTATTGTGGTTCATTAATACGACAGCCTTCTAAACTTCTCAATATGTCCATTACATTTTCTTCCGGAACTTATTAAAGAAGATATTTTGTTCCTCCATCTGAAGACCCATTGCTCTTCTGAAAAAATCTAATAAGAAGAACTTCTGGAGTCCTAAAGGAAGACCTCTCTCTTCAGAAATGATTGTGGTTCATTAATACGACAGCCTTCTAAACATCTGAAGATGTCCATCACATTTTCTTTCGAAACTTATTAAAGAAGATATTTTGGTCCTCCATCTGAAGACCCATTGCTCTTCTGAAAAAAATCTAATAAGAAGAACTTCTGGAGCCCTAAAGGAAGACCTCTCTAGGAGCAGAAATTATTGTGGTTCATTAATACAACAGCCTCCTAAACTTCTCAAGATGTCCATCACAATTTCTTCTCGAACTTATTAGAGAAGACATTTTGGTCCTCCATCTGAAGACCCATCTGGTATTTGATGAAAAGGTCTTTTGGTATTCGATATGTAGACCTTCTGTTCTTCTATAAGAAGACTTCTTGGTCTCCTACAAGAAGACCTTCTGGTCTTCTTAAAGAAAATCTTATGGTGTTCTATAAGAAAATATTCTGGCCTTTTATAAGATGAAATTCTCGCCTTTTTTATAGATGACCTTCTGGTCTTTTAAAATGAAAACTTGTGGGCCTCTTAAAAACTATTTTTGATCTCCTACAAGAAAACCTTCTAGTCTTCTATAAAAAAAAATCCTACTCGCCTTCTATAAGAAGATATCCTCCATCTGAAGACCCATTGCTCTTCTGAAAAAAATCTAATATTCATCTAAAAAATCCTTGCTTCCTTCTTCGATAAGAAGAACTTCTGGAGCCTTAAAGGAAGACCTCTCTAGGAGCAGAAATTTTTGTGGTTCATTAATACAACAGCCTCCTAAACTTCTCAAGATGTCCATCACAATTTCTTCCCGAACTTATTAGAGAAGATATTTTGGTCCTCCATCTGAAGACCCATCTTGTATTTGATGAAAAGGTCTTTTGGTATTCGATATGTAGACCTTCTGTTCTTCTATAAGAAGACTTCTTGGTCTCCTATAAGGAGACCTGCTGGCCTTCTTAAAGAAAATCTTATGGTGTTCTATAAGAAGATATTCTGGCCTTTTATAAGATGAAATTCTCGCTTTTTTTATAGATGACCTTCTGGTCTTTTAAAATGAAAACTTGTGGGCCTCTTAAAAACTATTTTTGATCTCCTACAAGACCTTCTATAAAAAAATCCTACTCGCCTTCTATAAAAAGATATCCTGCATGACCTTCTAGCATTTTTCAGATGAGCTTCAGATATTTTAAAGCAAGGCCTTATGTTCCTCTATAAGAAGGCCTTCTGGTATTCTACAGGAATACCGTTCAGTCTTCTGTAAGAATACCTTCTGCTGTAATATAAAAATACCTCCTGGTCTTCTATAATATGATCTTCTACCTTCTAGCATTCTTTAAGAATATTCTGGCCTTTTATAATATGAAATTCTGGCATTTTTTTATAGATGACCTTTTGGTATTTTAAAAGAAAAACTTGTGGGTCTCCTAAAAACTATTTTTGATCTCCTACAAGAAGGACTTCTATAAAAACAATCCTACTCGCCTTCTATAAGAAGATATCCTGCATGACCTTCTAGCATTTTTCAGATGAGCTTCAGGTATTTTAAAGCAAGGCCTCATATTCCTGTAAGAATACCTTCTGCAGTAATATAAAAATACCTCCTGGTCTTCTATAATATGACCTTGTAGTCTTCTACCGTCTATCATTCCTTAAGAATATCTTCTGGCCTGGAATAACAATATCTTCTTGTGTTCTAGAAGAAGACCTACTGAACTTCTATAATAAGACTTCTTGGTCTTCTACAATTTGACCTTCTGGTCTTTTCTAGATGACGTTGTGGTCTTTTAAAAGAGAATCTTCTGTTCCTCCCATCGTCTACTGGAAGACCGTTTAGCCTTCTATAAGAAGATCTTCTGGTCCTATTTAAGAAAGACCTTGAAGAAGACCTTCTGGTATTATTTAATAAGACCTTCTGGTTCACTTTAAGAAGACCTTCTGATCTTCTCTAAGAGGACTTTTTTGTCTTCTCTAAGGAGACCTTCTGGCATTTTATAAGATGTCTTGCTGGTCTTCTACATAAAGATATTCGGGTCATCTATAAGAAGACCTCCTGATCTTCTGGTCTTATTTAAGAAAGACCTTCTGGTCCTCTTGAAGAAGATCTTCTGGTATTCTTTAATAAGACCTTCTGGTTCACTTTAAGAAGACCTTCTGGTATTCTTTAATAAGACCTTCTGGTTCACTTTAAGAAGACCTTCTGATCTTCTCTAAGAGGACTTTTTTGTCTTCTCTAAGAAGACCTTCTGGCATTTTATAAGGTGTTTTGCTGGTCTTCTACATACAGTTATTCGGGTCGTCTATAAGAAGTCCTTCTGATCTTCGACAATATCGCCTGCTGTTCTTTTAAAAAAAAAAGTCATTCAAATCTTCTATAAGATGATCTTCTGGTCTTCTAGAAGAATGCCTTCCGGTCTCCTGTAAGAAGTCCGTCTACCACTTGACTTAGTTATTTACCAAGAAACCCCAATTCATTCACATAGTAGATTAAGTTGTTGGCTGCCCAAAAAAATGTGTTTGTTAAACATTTTCTGGTTTAAAAGTGAAGGACTAACAACCTCAACTCCTGTTGTGTATTTTGTTGTTGTTGTTTTTATTGTTGTCCTGATGAAATCACTAACCCGAAAAAAAAACAACACAACAACTCAATTTAAAATAATGCCAAAAACATTCACATCAATGTTGGTTGCTGCTACAACAACAGTTGATGGCTGGTCCTACATCGAAGAATATGTAGAAGAAAGAGAGGGGCCAAGAGGAGAGGAATTGAAGGAGAGGCCAAGATACTGTGGAAGATATCCTTTTGGACCATAACTGATAAACTGTTGTTATCTGACAAAATAAGATAGTTCGAGGAAAATTTTAACACATTTAAGCTTTAAGCCTAAAGGACAGGAACGGAGAGCAATTGAAGATTTAGAGAGAGAGAAGGATTCAGAGAAAGAGAGAGAGAGGGGAAATGGTTATGTTCAACATCATTGAGTTGTTAAGGGATTTGATGTGTTGTGTTTTTTCTCACTCACTACTTTAATGGTTGAGTAGTTTTTTTTTCTGGTGAAGACATCAGCCAGTAAAGGAGGAGGTGCGTTGGTCGTAATAAATATATAAATGTGTGCGTGCGAGCGTGTATGTGTAAATTGTTGATGTTTTATGTTTTATTTTCGAACAGGAAAAACGGAAATAAAGACATTGTAACAATTTCAAAACTTGTTTCCTGTTATGCTCTCAATAATGACACCATTTTTTTCTCCTCCTCCAACCTCTTCCTTAACAAATGACTATCATTACAGCCTCAAACAAAAACAAGGACCTTTATATCGCTCCCCGTTTTTATTTCTCTTTTAAATATTAAAACAACTTTGCGGCTCATTTTCGCAAAATATTTCATTGCCCAAATATACTTTTTTTAATGGCCAATCATTTATCTCGTTTTTGCCCCCCAAGAGAAGCCATAAAAGCCTTACCGAAGTTATGACCAAATATAAAAAAAAACATGGTATTTAATTTAAAATTTATTAACACCTCTGCGATGATTGATGATAGATGGCACAGATGGTGTCCAGGCCGAAAACAAAGCATTCGTTTATATTTATGACTCATAATGGACAGCATGGACATCTTGTTGTGTTCTCCACCCTGTCTCTATCTCTCATTGCCAGAGGTCATAACATTTAATGGTCGTAGCCTTCCCCCCCAAAAATCAGACCATGAAATCATTGACTCATCATCATCGGAGGTTTTGTTAAATGACCGTAACTTATTTTTTAGTTTGATTTGATTTTAAGTCGAAAATTGTTGTTTGGTTGTGGTCAATATTTTTTTCCCCGAATGGTGGTGGTGGTCATGGCGGTGTTGATAGCATTTATTAGAAAACCATAATCGTTGATTGCGATGATTTTTTATTTTTTTTTTTTTTTGGCAAAATGATATCAAAATTTACTGCATCCGATGATAATGATGTTCGGTTTTGGCCATCAACACTAAATTGGCTCATTTGTGGTAGGAAATATATGTAGGAGAGTAAAATTTTTATGAAGGGGTTGATGGGCAAACTGTTAAAGGTTTCGATTTATTTAATGTGAAATATATACTCTGTAATGACATAATCATTAGAGCCTCCATAAAGATGAAGGACTTGGGCCTTATGGAACCTGAAGCCCTTCCATAAAGAAGACCTAGCTATAGAAGAGCTCTAGGTCTTCTTTATGGAAGGACTTCAGGTCTTCTTTCTGAAAAACGCTCTTAACCGTCTTTATAAATCGTTAGAAGGTCTTCAGTGTATAAGAGCTCTGGGTCATCTGGTGTCAATTCCATAGTCTAGAGACAAGCCCTTTTATAATGAAGAGATACACCCATTCCATAAAAATACCCCAAATCTTTCTACATAGAATAACTAGAGTACTGCTATCCACAGCACTTTTATACAGAGGGGCTAAAGACCTTCTATGAAGGAGATCCAGGGCTCTTTTTATATTTAAGATTTAGAGCCCTTCTAAAAAAAACTTACCTGCAGCCATTCGATAAAGAAGACATAAAACCTTTCTGCAAAGAAGGCCTAGTGTACATTTTTATCACATTTTTATAAGGTCAAGAATCCTTCTATATAGAAGATCTAGAGCAATTTTATACAACTGACCTGGAGCTTGTCTATAAAGAGGACCTTAATAACTTCTATGAAAGAGATCAGAGCCCTTCTACAAAGCGATCTGCGGCAATGAAAACGCAGATCATGTCTGCAAAAAAGTCCTACAGAACATCTAAAGCTCTTCCACAATGAAGGCATAAACAATCTCTTTACCATCTTGAAACGATCTATAAAGAAGACATAAAACCCTTCAATAACGAAGTCCAAGTGCTATAGCATTTTCCATTACAAGGCCTCCTAAACATTTTTAAAATTACCATCACATTTTCTATTTAGAAGACCTTTTGGTCCTCAATATGCAGACCCATTGTCATTTTGAATGACGACATACTGTTCTTCTAAAAAAAAAGCATTTCCGGTATTCTATGAGAAGGCATCTGGTTTTTGCAAAAAGACTTTTCGATTTTCGATAACAAGGCCTTCTGGTCTTCTATAAGATGACAATTTGGCATTTTTAGATGACTTTCAGGGCCTTTTTACATGAACTTCTGGTCTTTTAAAAGAAGAGATTATGTTCCGATTTAAGAAGACCTTCTGGTATTCTACAAGAATAGCATCTGATCTTCTATAAGATGTTCTTCTAGTCTTCTCTAAAAATACCTTCTGATATTATACAGGAAGGCCTTCTGGTATTCTTTAAGAAGACCTTATGGTATTCTATAAGAAGACCTACTAGCCTTCCTTAAGATGTCTATCACATTTTCCATGCGAGATGACCTTCTAGATTTGTATTTTATATATTGAAGGCCCATAGGTCCTTCTATAGAAAGTCCCACGATCTGTCTCATAGAAATGTTCTAGATTCTTTATATTGAAAGATTCTAAGCCTTCTTTATGGAATGGGTATTGTTTTTCTTTAAAAAAGTAGCACTTGCTCTTCTAAAAAGTCAGGCATCTGGTCATAAGAAGACTTCTTGGTCTCCTACAGGAAAGCCTTATGGTGTTCTTAAATAAAACCTTCTAGTCTTCTATAAGATTACCTTCTGGTGTTTCATAAGAAGATAACATTCTGGCCTTTTTAGATGACCTTCTGGCATTTTAAAAGAAAACCTTTCGGGCCTCCTAAAAACTATTTTTGATCCCCTAAAAAAAAATCTTCTAGTCTTCTATAAAAATTCCTACTCGCCTTCTATAATAAGATGGCCTTCTAGCCTTTATTACTTGACCTTCGGATCTTTTAAAGGTAGGCCTTATGTTCATCTATAAAAATACTTTCGGTTTTGCTACAGGAAGGCCATCTGGTATTCTGCAGGAATACCCTCCAATATTCTTGGGTTCTATAATATATATGCAATCCTTCTGGTCTTTTGTAAGAAATTATTCTGGTCTTCTACAAGATGGGCTTCTGTTCTTCAATAAGATGACATTTTGGTCTTTTATAAGAACATTTTTGGTCTCCCATAAGAAGTCATGTTATTCCCTTACTTATATGTATGCCAGAAAAAAAAACAGTAAGGAAAGTAGTAAAGTCGGAGGGGGGCCGACTATATGATACCCTTCACCACTATGGGTATATTAAACAGGACTATTAACATGAAATTGGATGAAATAAAATATTTCATATTTATCTAAATTTATCTAGAACTATCCGTAAAGTATGTAAATCGACTTCAAACAAATATAAACAGGTCATCCGTTGGGCTATGTCTGTACTTCTAGAAAACGCAACTACATAATTCTATGCTCAAGTTTGTAAGTTGTACAAAATTTGATTTGATCTTACTAACATGAGGAGTTTGATCCCCAATTTATTTGAAATCGGGGGAAAATATATATGGAAGCTCTACCCAAATATTAAGCGATTTCAAACAAACTTGTCACAGGTTAGGTTATACTAATTTCAGAAAGTTTTGTTCCAATCAGCCTATTGGTTCCTTGGTGCGTCAATTACTTAAAATCAATCTATAATAAAAGGGAGCTATATCTAAATCTGGACCGATTTTCACGAAACAAGGTAGACATCACTCTAGGCTCAATTCATTACGTTATGCCAAATTCTGGACCGAATTTCTCGAAACTTGACAGACATCATTCTAGGCTTAATTCAGTACGTTATGCCAAATTTCATGCAAATCAAAAGATATATAGGGACTTTGGGGCACCATTTACATGAAATCGGACGAAACTATATATGGGAGCTATATCTAAATCTGGACCGATTTTTACGAAACGTGGCAGACATCATTCTAGACCTAAATGATTAGGCTGTACCAAATTTCGTGCAAATCGAGAGATATATAGGGACCGTTTACATTAAATCGGTTAAATATATATATGAGAGCTGAACCGATTTTTCCCAATTTCAATGGGGTTCGTCCTTGGGCCGAATAAGTCACCTATGCCAAATTTCATCCAATTCGGATCATAAATGCGACCTGTACTTTGTTTACAATTTAACATGGACAGACAGACGGACGGACGGACATGCATAAATCGACTTAGAAAGTGATTCTATGCATATTCTCAAAAGGAACCATGTGTCTATCTTGTTTCCTTTTGCCTGTTACAAACATATGCACAAAGACATAATACCCTGTACCACAGTGTGGTGAAGGGTATAATGATTCTATGCATATTCTCAAAAGGAACCATGTGTCTATCTCGTTTCCTTTTGCCTGTTACAAACATATGCACAAAGACATAATACCCTGTACCACAGTGTGGTGATGAACAAAAATCCATTTATACAGAAGTCCAAGTGCTACAGCATTTTTTTATAAATAAGAACTATGCCCATTCCATAAATAAGGCGTTCTATGTAGAGAATAAAGTAGTTCCATAAACCAGATGGTCCTAGATCTGGAGCATTTCAAAAAAGCTCTTAAGGCCCTTTGTTTTATATGGCAATTCAATATATCAAACCTGAGGCCCTTCTATAAAGAATACTAAGAGATGTTCTATGATGAAGACCTAGATCTAGTCCTAGTTCTATTAAGCAGACCTCAAGCACTCATAAGGAATACTTAGAAAAATTCTATAAAAATCATCCAAAGGCCTTTTATTAAAATGACCTCCAGAAATTTTATAGAGATCTTCTATGAAGCTCGAAAACCATTCTTTCAATAAGAATTTATAGAAAGTCTATGAGAAGATCTCTTGAAATATTTACTTATTTATGATATGAACTTCTATAAGATCTTTTGTCTTTCTTCGGAAGTCCAATTGTTTTTCAAAAATAAGGCAGTCTTTATAAGAATATTTCTGTAAGGAGGTTGTTGGGTTTTTATATGTTTTGGGTCTTCCGTAAGAAATCTTATTGATCTTCTATAAGAGGGTCAATAGTTCTTCCCTTCTGTTATTCGATAAGAAGACATCTGATCTCTAAATATTACCTTCTGGCTTTCCATATGAAGATCTTCAAGGATTCTAAAAAGGCGTTCTGTTCTTCCCTAAGAAGATTGTTTGATAATCTACAATGATAAAACATTCCATAAGTAAATCTTTTGAGCACCAATAAAAATATTATGTATACCTATAAGAAGTCCTATAAATCTGCCAGAAGTAGACCTAATGGTATTATATAATATATCCTAATGGTTTGCACGCCTATCAAACTTCAATAAGATCAATATGTTAGGTAGATCCAGCTTCATTTCTCTGCAACGTCTTTAGGATGATCACAATGGGCTATATGCCTTCGAGTGGAGCGGCTGTCCCTTGAGAGTTGCACATCCTCTAACCTAACCTAAAGACCCTAGAAGAAAAAAAAACTTCTTCGTATTGAACACAAAAAGGTGTAGATAAAGCTGAAAGTCTCCTTTTAGAGAAGCAATAGATTAAGTTAAAGGAGATCGGGAAATCATAAAGAGTATGAAGGAAAAAGTAGAGGTTAAGGTTCGTAGCTCAACAATGACAAACTCCTCAACTGTTAAGCTTAAATTTCTCCGAGAAAAACTATACTGTTTTCGTTTAGTTTGTAGAAGTTCTCTATTGAAAGTTTTTCATTGAAAACCCCCACACACCTGCCTTCTTCCATCTCCGTCCAGAAATCTCTGTTTCATATTACATTCCTAAGTCCCTCAAAGTCAAAGCAGGGGGACATATAATCACTTGAGTTTCTATTATGACAAAATTCGCAATCTCCTGTCATGCTTAAGAAGTTAGCATGACCATAGAGTGAAGATCGCCACTTTCCTATATTCTTAAACGTTGAAAACGAGTCAATTTATCAAACGTCCAAATAGTTATGATCGAATTTGGAACAGGCTGAGGAGTGTTTCTAGGAGCACCGGATATAAGGATTGCTATCGATCTTTGAATTTTTGACCAAACCCATTCTCATCCTCAGTGCCTCCACACAAGTAGATCGCAGATCATTTTCTGCGCCCAACCTGACAAACATACAAGTGCACCAGTAGCATAATTTCGGATATTTTAGGAAAGAATTTGTCCGCTAATCAGCATTACAGCATCATCGGCAAAAGCCACTACTTTAGTTCCCATTTGGTCAAAGTTAACAAAAATCTCGTAATTACCAGAAGTCAGAGTAAGGGGCAAGAGCTCTCCTTACTGTATAGATCCTCGGTTGGAAAACTTCCTTATGGAACTCTCTTCAATCTTAACATTGATTATACTGCTTTTCAGCATAACATCAATCCATCCCAACAGTGTAGAAAAGATTCTTGTGTTACTGAGAGCTAAGTGAATAGATTCCAGCTTAACGTTGCTGAAAGCTGTCTCTATGTCATGGAAATCCGTTATCGCAAACCTCTGTCCTGTGGAGAGCCTCGATTGATAAATTTCCTTATTGAACTCTCTTCAATGTTAACATTGATTATCTTGCTTTTCAGCATAACATCAATCCATCCCAACTGTGTAGAAACGATTCTTGTCTTACTGAGAGCTAAGTGGATAGATTCCAGCTTAGCGTTGCTGAAAGCTGTCACTATATCAAGGAAATCCTTTATCGCAAAAATACAAATTTCTCTCAGGCTAATCGGTGTGTAGTTTTTTGGTAAAGTGTCGCTAAGCTACCCAGCTTTGGGAATGAAAGGCATATTTACCTTCCCCAAAAGCCCTCAAAATCTCCACAATGTTAATAAAATACGGCTCGAGGGTTATCTCTTGTAGTCTGTAGAAAGTCTTCCAGGTTTTCTGTAGGAGGAACTTCTTAGTATAAAATAAAATCTTTCGGCAAAATTCCAATAAGCTGTCCAGCTATGGGAATGAAAGTCAAAGCCTTCCTCAAAAGATTTGGTATGAATGATAACCTTGGAGAGGCCATAAAATCTGCCACAATGTTAATAAAATTTGCTCTGCGGGATTTTGCAGCTTTGCAGGTGTTTCAAATCCGGTTCATCTTATATCATATCCTCTATAGAAAGTCTTCCAGGTTTTCTGTGGGAGGAATTTCTTAATATCTAAATGCTAATATTCTGTTCTTCTATTAAGTGAGCCTCTTCTAAGAACATGACCTACATCTACCAAAAAATCCCCGAAATTAAAACATATTCACAAAAGTTCCCAAACTTCCTCACATCCATTAACCAAAAAAGTAATCCCATTCACTGTCGATTTAATGTTAATGCATTCCTCTGTCACATTTTTTTTCTTTTTTATTTAGTAATGTTTTTAAATATTTTGTTTCCGACCACATTTTGTTGTTGTAACTTCTGCGTGGTTGTTTTTTTTTTCTCATTTTGGCATTAGCCCCAAAGGAACTACAATTGTAAATGCCATGGCACGCCATACCATACCATACCATACAAAGTCCTCAGCATTCTGTCATAGTCGTATTCGCCACCCGTCATTTGCCACAAATGTACATTAACATTTTTTGTTGGTGTGGAACACCCGACAACAAGTAGAACTTTTATTTGTGCCAATCTGAAAATGAGAGCAGGAACAACCGAACTAAATAAAATATTTAAATTAATGTGAAACAAAGTTTTGGTTCTCGTTTCCAAAAATTCGGAACAAACAAAAGCAACAACAACAACATCAGTGATTCAACCAGCCAGCCAACCAACCGAACAGAACCAAGTACTTGTGGCGCTATGTATGTTGAAAATAAAAGAATGACTGACTGAATGACAGACGGCATAAATGAATAAATGACTTGCTGAATATAAAGCAATTGAGAAAAGTTTGGTTTTTTACGTAAAATGTGTGTGTGTGCAACGTACATGGGTCTCGAATTTGTTAAGAGTTATATTGCCAAACAACAGTAAGAGGACCTACATTGCCAAGGCAGAAGTGACAATATTCGACACGATCAGACGTTCTAGTCATCAACGCTGATGGAACACGCCTCTACTTCCCCCTCAGATTATAGACCGCGTTCTAAGCTAGATCCAGTGTCTCTGCCTCTGCTAAGCGTCCAAAAACCCAGTAAGCGTGTCAGACTATTGTCTCAGTGTATAGTCAGATCCGTCATGTGTAATCATCCTCACAGGGTCTACTCAGTGTCCAAGACTCTACACCATCTCCCCGATGCAAGTTAATAACATATCCTACAGCCAGTTTCGCAGAGTCCTGTAAAAGTTCCAAACTCAATTCCAGCTCCCAAATCCTAGGAAGAGTACCTGCCTCTACGCAGCATAGTAGATTATAGTCAGCATATCCTTTCTTGTTAGCATCCCACCCCAGACAGAGCTACCGCCTCGAATTGAGACTACTTCGATTGCTCAAAAACGACCCAGACTCTAGTCAGCGTTCTTGACAGTAATGCTTATCCGAAACCCAGCGTTTCAAATTCTAGACAGTTTTCCTGACTCTAGTCAGCGATCCTGACTCTAGTCAGCGATCCTGACTCTAGTCAGCGATCCTGACTCTAGTCAGCGATCCTGACTCTAGTCAGCGATCCTGACTCTAGTCAGTTTCCCTGACTCCAGCGTCCCTGACTCTAGTCAGCTTCCCCGACTCTAGTCAGCTTACCTGACTCTAGTCAGCGTAACTGACTCTAGTATTGGTTCCTGACTCTAGCCAGGGTTCATGACTCTAGTCAGCGTTCCTGCGACTCTAGTCAGTTACCCTGACTCTAGTCAGCGTTCCTGACTCTAGTCAGCGTTCCTGACTCTAGTTAGCGTACCCGACTCTAGTCAACGTTGCTGATTCTAGTCAACGTTCCTAACTCTAGCCAGCTGCCCTAACTCTAGCCAGCTTCCCTGACTTTAGTCAGCTTCCCTGACTCTAGTCAGCTTCCCTGACTCTAGTCAGCTTCCCTGACTCTAGTCAGCTTCCCTGACTCTAGTCAGATTCTCTGACTCTAGTCATCGTCTCTGACTCTAGTCATCGTCTCTGACTCTAGTCATCGTCTCTGACTCTAGTCATCGTCTCTGACTCTAGTCATCGTCTCTGACTCTAGTCATCGTCTCTGACTCTAGTCATCGTCTCTGACTCTAGTCATCGTCTCTGACTCTAGTCATCGTCTCTGACTCTAGTCAACTCCCCTGACTTTAGTCAGCGTTCCTGACTCTAGTCAGCTTCCCTGACTCTAGTCAGCGTTCCTGACTCTAGTCAGCGTTCCTGACTCTAGTCAGCGTTCCTGACTCTAGTCAGCGTTCCTGACTCTAGTCAGTTTCCCTGACTCTAGTCAGTTTCCCTGACCCTAGTCAGCTTCCCTGACCCTAGTCAGCTTCCCTGACCCTAGTCAGCTTCCCTGACTCTAGTCAGCTTCCCTGACTCTAGTCAGCTGCCCTGACTCTAGTCAGCTGCCCTGACTCTAGTCAGCTGCCCTGACTCTAGTCAGCTGCCCTGACTCTAGTCAGCTGCCCTGACTCTAGTCAGCTGCCCTGACTCTAGTCAGCTGCCCTGACTCTAGTCAGCTGCCCTGACTCTAGTCAGCTGCCCTGACTCTAGTCAGCTGCCCTGACTCTAGTCAGCTGCCCTGACTCTAGTCAGCTGCCCTGACTCTAGTCAGCTGCCCTGACTCTCTAGCTGCCCTGACTCTCAGCTGCCCTGACTCTAGTCAGCTGCCCTGACTCTAGTCAGCTGCCCTGACTCTAGTCAGCTGCCCTGACTCTAGTCAGCTGCCCTGACTCTAGTCAGCTGCCCTGACTCTAGTCAGCTGCCCTGACTCTAGTCAGCTGCCCTGACTCTAGTCAGCTGCCCTGACTCTAGTCAGCTGCCCTGACTCTAGTCAGCTGCCCTGACTCTAGT
>NW_026874570.1:0-16498 GCF_032173495.1 Musca vetustissima
TATTTTCCATGCTCAGAATGTATAACCACAGAAAGTCAGATTTTGGTGGAAGTTGTGTAGGGTATCATATGGTCGGCCCCGTCCGACGACACTGCTCCGCTCACTGGTTAAATATTGTAAATGCTTACCCCTGACGAAAGGTATCGGATACAAAACTAAAACGAGCTATATCGGTCCACATTTAGTCATAGCCCACATATAATGATACCTCCCGGGTTTCGTTCCAAATATTCCCACCTATGTAGTCAATTATGATTGCCTTATGCATATAATCTCATATCACTACACCCTTCCTATATAAAGATCCGACCCATTTTTTTATCCCATAGTAGGTTTTAGTCAAATTTCCTAAACACATTCGCTGTAGTATAGTTTCATGTTGTGTTGTAACTTTAATTTTCAGTAACGGCCAGTAACGGGACTGACCATATGATAACCTACACAACTACCCATGAACATCTACTTTCTGCGAATCTATATTCCGTGCCTGGTCTATATTTTACTTTGTCTTGGATCATTTGACCCAGTAAATATTGACAGATCAAAACAGACATTTCAATTAGTTTAAAAGATCCAATTTTTCGTCCATTTCATTCTCTATATCATATGATCACTTCGTAAATTATAGGTGTCGTCTTAGACCACAAACGGAACTTCATTTGTGATCAGCGCTACATATTAAAGTAAAATTTCCCTCGTCCGAGTACACACAACATTATAATTGGTATCAATTTAATGGCCAACCTCTCCTTTGAATATACTGCCAACTTCGCCTGTCGTTGTCTTTCAGGAGTACATTTATTCGCCATAGAATCCAAATTTTGTCATTTTTCACACAAGAGTCTGGGTCCATTTGACCCTCTAAATATTGATCGATCTTCATTAAAATAGCCATGCTTTTTCCATGTCCGATTTTAAGTAAATGGTGCGCCAAACTCCTCATCTTTGTCAGATTGAAATGAAAATTTGCACAACGTAGAAAATTGACGTAATTGCGTTATATAGACATTATAATTGGGCTCCAAATATTCAACGGGTGCCCGACTAATATTTGCTTTGAATCGATTTTCATAATTTTGTCCTATTGCAACAAGCGAATGTTTATGTATTGATCTAAGTCGATTCACATTTAGATTAAGATCACATATTTTAGTTCATGTTCATGTTAGTGGTTCTTCAATAATGCGACATCTGTTAGGATGCATCTGTTTAGTATACCCATAGTGGTGAAGGTATCATAAAGTCGCCGACGTCCGACTTTACCATTTCCCTTACTGTTTATACCCTACACAACTATGTTGTCAGGGTATTATAGCTTTGTGCAGTCCCAAAAGTTTGTAACGCCGCGAAATATTGGTCCTAGACCCACCTTTAAGTATACCGATCGTCATATCTCGACTAGCTGAGTCGATCTAGACATGTGTGTCCGTCCGTCCGTCCGTCTGTCCATTATAATTTGTAAACACGATTCAGGCCACAGTTATGGACCAATCTTCACGAAATTTTGCATGTAGGATGGGTTCTGGCCAATGAAGACCCCTATTGTTTTTGGAAAAGATCGGTTAATGTTAATGGACCAAAAACTTTATTTTTGTCGGTTTTTCTGGTCGCTCCAGAGGCCGCAATTATGACCCAAACATCTCGAATTTTTGCATGGAGAAGGGGATCGGGCCAAGGAATAAGCATGCCTGTTTTGATAAAGATCGGTCAATATTTAGCGGGTCAAATGGACCCTAACTTTTGTGTGAAAAATGACAAAATTTGTATTCTATGGCGTATATATTTACCACCGAAGGGCATAGACCCGAGAAGTTGATAGTATATCCAAGAGGAGTGGTTGACCTTTAAATTGATACCAATTTTATTGTCGTAGGTACTCGGATGCGGGAGTTACACTTAAATATTTACAGGTGCTTACGTATTCATATATTATTTAGTAACCTATTACCACACTGGAGGGCGGATATATAGCGCTGATCGCTTTGAAATGTTCCATGAGGTTCCAGTGATGGTCAAGGACAACGCCTAAAATGTTAGGTGATGATCAGATAATAATTTTTTGGATGAAGTGGACCGAAAACTTAATTATTTGTACTTTTCGAGTCGAAAGCCGAACATCACAACATAACCCACGGTAAAGAGAACCTGGACAAATATTAAGAGGG
Organism: Musca vetustissima; assembly: GCF_032173495.1. NCBI lineage: Eukaryota > Metazoa > Arthropoda > Insecta > Diptera > Muscidae > Musca > Musca vetustissima. The sequence continues at coordinate 2,166 of NW_026874570.1, forward strand.
GCTGTACTGATTATTAGTAACATTTGTTGACCTCTAGCCAGTCAAAAGTGTGCAAATATCGCGAAATATTGCCCAATCTCAGAATATAGAACCACAGAAAGTTAGATTATCATGGAAGTTGTGTAGGGTATCGTATGGTCGGCCCCGTCCGACTATACTGCTCCGCTCACTGGTTTTTTTATATAAATGTCTAGTGATAAGCCGACTTGAATTAAGTGCAAGATTTTACAATGAAAATTTAAATTTACTAAATCAACAGTAAATTCAAAGATGAGATCTATAAGGTCCATCATCGTAAATCAAATATCAAGGGAATGGAACGTACGATTTGATCCATTGATTGGACATTTTAATACCTTCTGGTATTTCCCACACGTTTAAAACCAATGAAGTATGGGCTTTAATACATGGAATGCGCATTGTAATATTTTTTATTAAACCTGCATTAAATCCGAAGATTGGGTGGGTCTATAGGGTCATTTCTTCTAGTACATTCGAAGAAATGATAAAATCTTTGATAGACTTCATAAAATATAGACTTAGGGCAACTATTGACTATATAAGTCCATCGAAGAGTAGGTTATATAGCACATACAATTATACTTACTTAGCTGGCTTGTGGCAGAACTTTCGTTCCATAAGCCGAGCTTAAAAAATATTTCCAGGCGCATCGGTCTTTAGCGCAGTTTTTAATTATACCATATAATTATAGCAATACTTATATCTCTAAGAAATTAATAGATTTGACTAATTATGTCCTCCGTGGGGCAATTATAATTGTAATCAAATTATTGGTCATTTTTATAGTTTCTTTTGCCCCCGATTCGATGACGATCCCTGTAATCATAGGTTAAACATTTTAGTGATTATACAGGCAACTATGAATTTCAAATGTATATGCCAGCTGGTTCGAAGATCATCAATGTGTTGTTTGTTTGTTGTAATTAATATGTTTTTAAAATTTTGACATATGACATCTTTATTGGCGATTATCATTTGCGGACCACAAAAAAAGGCTCACATCAACAGAATAACGAATACAATTTTGTTTTGTTTTTTGAAAATAAAAAAAACACAGGAATAAAAAATCGACATTGTGTGTGTGCTGATAAGGTCTGAAGTGGCATTTTGTCGTTTTAGAAAAAAAAAAATTAAAATAAAATCTGACCACGATCCACACAAATGACGCATTAAAAAAGTTAATAAAATAATGTATGTGGTGTTTTATTTATATTGGATAGATAAGCCAGTTTATGTTAAGTACACGCGACATGATCTTCTACCTCTTTGATACACCCTCTACCACGATGAAATCTTTAAAATAGATGGAATCGTGAAATTTCATATTTTTTATAGTAGTGGACATTTTGTGCATTTTAGATTCCCCTCAACGTCAAGTAAGTGATTGTTCATTTCTATATAATAACTAAGTTCGACAATGTATAGACAATGTCTATACAAATATTCGGATATTCAAAATCCAAGCCATCATTGAATATCTGCTGGAATTGGAATTTACAGATTTAATACCTGCCAAAGTCCAAATATGGACTCATTGACCCTTTTTTAGAAAAAAGTTCCATATTCTTCAAAATATAGGAATTACACAGAGTTCATGCCAATACATGAATCTGTACTAAAATGTACTAAATACGGTACCATTTGTAATTGGCGAACCGGTGTAGCCAGAACTCTGAAATTTCGATTGAAGGTTATTGACATTCGAACTACAAATATCCAAAAAATAGTAAAGCGTGTACTTATGTATACCTAAAAGTACTAAGCAGTACTAAATTTCGTATAATTTGAATTTGGAGACACGAATGAAGCTGAGATCATGAAATTTGATGTTAACACGGTGGGGGTGTATGATTGGACTTTGTATAAAGTTTTGGACATTCGTAGTAATTTGTACTAAACTTTGTACAATTTAAAATTATGGGTGAAACACTAGAGCTGGAATCCTGAAATTTGGAGTTAGGGTTACTGTTGGGGTGTAGGATTGGAATATGTAGAAAGTTTTGGAAATTAATACTAATATGTACTAAATGATACCAAACGTAGATTTGGGTTAACCGATAGAGCTGGAATACTGACATTTGGAAATAAGGCAAGTGTTGGAGTGTAATTTGGTATAATTAGAATTTTGGGAGAACTGATAAAACTTAAATTTGGATTTAGGATAATAGTTGGGGTATAGGTATGTACAAAATGTTTTTGAAATTCATACTAATGTGTACTAAATGGTACCAAATTTGGATTTATGTGAACCGATAGAGCTGGAATTTTGAAATTTGGTACTAAACTAAATGGTACCAAATGGAGATATATCTAAAGTCCTGGCATTGGGTAATAAAATTTCCATTGGATTGCATGATGTAGGTAGCAATGTACGTATGTGTACTAAATAGTACTAAATATGATATAAGTTGGATTTAGGTGAACCGATAGAGCTGGAATATTGAGATTGGGATTTAAAATTGTGGTGATTTTGAAATTCGACTTATGATTGTTGAAAGTAGGTAGTTATGGAAATTTATATTCATGTGAACTGAAGGGTACTAAATTTAGATTTGGGTGAACAGATAGAGCTGGAATCTTGAAATTTGATGTTAGAATCATGTTGGGGTGTAGGATTGGTCTATGTAGAAAATTTTGGAAATTCGTACTAATGTGTACTAAATGGTACCAAACGGAGATAGAACTGGAACTCTGACATAGGGTAATAAGACTTCCATTGGAATGTATGATGTAGGTAGTAATGAAAATTTGTATGTATGTGTACTAAATGGTACTAAATATTTTATAATTTGGATTTAGATGGGCCAAATAAATGAGCTTTCCAAATTTCATCCAAATCGGATGATATGTTTACAATTTAACATCAACAGACGGACGGACATGCATAAATCGACTCAGAAAGTGATTCTATATATGGGTCCATCTCGTTTCCTTTTGACTGTTACAAATATATGCACAAGGACATAATACCCTGTACCACAGTGTGGTGAAGGATATAAAAAATTGATTGTGATGTTCGATTCGACCCTCTAAAGCATGGGTATTTGCGCAAGCAGATGAGACAGCTCTTGGGGTCTTTAAGAGAAAAATTCTCCGAAAGATCTACGGGACGATCTGCGTCGACGGTGAATATGAGCGTCGAATGAACCACGAGCTTTACAAACTATACGCGCACATCGACATAGTCAGTCGTATCGAGCTGCGGCGACCATGATGTGCGAATGAATGAAAATGCCCCAGCTCAAAAGGCATATAAAATCGAGCCTACTGATGGTTCACGCAGAAGGGTTAGGCCACGAATTAGGTGGAAAGACCAAGTAGATTACAAAATCTCGGAAGATGGTCTTTCAAATTGGAGGAGGTGCGCAGAAGACCGACGCGCTTGGAAATCTTTTTTAAGCTTGGCTTATGGAACAACCGTTCTGTAACAAGCCAGTAAAGTAGTTCGATAGTACTTTTTCTTGCAGAATCGTAAAAAGCAATCCAGAAATTAAATTTATTTATTTCATAGACCTACTGCTCTAATTAAGGTCGACAATTAAGATCTCTGACCCAAAGTTCTTCGTTTTGAAATTGAGCATAATGCCTTTAAAATACTTTATATTGAAGCTATGTAAAAATATGGACCTACATTTACAATTTTTTTAGGCGAATATGTTTTTCATTATCCTAAAATCTTGAATATACCTATAATGGTGAGGTATATTTAAATGGGAGCTATGTCCTCAAATAGACCCACATTGACAAATGTTTGTCGAAAATTTATTTTTAACCACCAAAATCCAAAATTGCCAAATTTGAGCCACCTGGGTTGGAAAAATGATCATAAGACATTCGAAATACCTCAAATGGATCCGACCTTATTTGGAGGCATGTCAAAACATGAACCCATCTTGGAAAAAATTAGCGAAGATGTTTGCCATCACCCAAGAACACGGAAAGCCATATTACAGTCATTTCGATTAGAAAATACGGCATAAACCTTGAAAATACCGAAAATGGGGCCGAACCTTATATGGCTCATTTGCAACAAGACCGGAATAAATAAATGAACTTTAAATTTTCAATTTGGTCACACTTTACTAGGAAGAGTGTGTAAGATATATTCATCTGATTTTTTACTAAATAACATTATTTCATAAATTGCGATTTTTTATGCCGGTATTGCAATATGAGGCTATACCAAAATGTGGAACCCTCAATATCAATTTACATCGAATTCGGTTCGATAATGCTGCAAAGTATCAAAAATGGAGCTGGACCTTTATAGGTGGCTATGTCAAAACATGGGCCTACAATTTGCAAAACTTTTAACTTCAGACACCAACCTTAATAACATCCCTTAAACCGAATTCTATAACCCACAAATCATTGAAGCTTTTATTGTGTGTCACTCAACAGCATCCTCAATGCGCAGGTCATTCAACATCTGTCAAATCTTTGAAAATACTGATTATTATTAAACGGTGATGCTGAATAACAATAACAAATGTACCCGCATTGATAATAGCTGCAGCTCTGAGCCGCTCAGCTTTAGTACATCAACAGCTTTCGGAGGTATCGCAACAAATCGCAAATACGGAATAATGCACAATTCATAAAGACAGGCTGAAGATTTTCATATCTTCTGCAAAAATCGAAGCAACAAAAATTAAATAAATTTCTAACTCAAATCCCATCGAAAATCGTGAAAAATAGTTGTGTGAAATGTTCGCTGCGACAATGAATTCCGTAATCTGTGTTACGGGTGTGATTTTAATCGGTTTAATTTCCTATTCTACGTCATTACCGGATGTTATAAAAATTGGTAAGGCTCAACTAAAAAAATTTTCGGTGACATTTCCTCCATTTGTCCGTCCGTCCGTCCGTCAATTCACAAAACGTTAGGATGTATCTGCTTAAAGAATTTTTGTGCAGTTTATCTACTCTCTTGAGTGATTGGTGGTGGTGCTGGTGTGTGTGTGGTGTTGGCGATGTTGTTACTACACCAAACAATGTGTGTGCGAGAGTACGTTAATGTGTGTTTGTTTGCGTGAGAGTGATGTAAATGTGCTACAGCTTTGTTTACGTTTTTTGTGGGGAGTACTAAAATCCTCCCGATACGAGGGCGAAAATAAGGATAACAACAAACGGGCCGTTGTAAACAAATCGTATTTTGTCGCAAGGAAACCTGCAAGTTGTTGTGTTTTTTGTTTTATTTCATCTCCATTACTTTGTTTGTTCGAGTCGATTTGTTTTACTCCTTTGTGCTGGAGATGAAGTGTTGTTTTCTACGTTAACTCAAGATACGTTCTCTGTTTACATTTTCATAATTGTAAAATGTCCTTCAAGTTTTTTGTTTACATTTGCACACAAATAATTTGTTTTCTTTTCTTTTAACATTGTTTTACGTTCCGTTTAAGGTGGTTTATTTCATCCTTCCGATGACAATCAGGAACTGGCATTTCGCCAAGCTGTGGATCGCATCAATGCAGACCGTTTGATTTTGCCCCGGTCCAAGTTAGTGGCACAAATCGAACGTATATCACCGTTTGACAGCTTCCATGCCGGCAAAAGAGGTAAGTAGTAAAGTGAAAAGCGCTAGGATGTGATGATAATAAGAAGTAAATAAAATGAACATTGATATGCAATAATAAATACAAATGACGTAAGGTTCGGAGGGAGATAATATAAAAGATTGGACATATGCCAGTTGAAGTTCTACTGTTATATGAACTAATGTAGGATGACTCGTTTAAATAATCAACCCTCTGGTAAATCTAAATAATTAATTTCAATCTTAATAATTAGAGATGGGCAGTGGGTAAATACCCAAAGGATAAATACCCGGTAAATTGGGTAAATACCCATTTGTGGGCATTTATTTGGGTATTTACTATATTGAATAGGTAATACAATACCTTACACCCTATTTCCGGGTTTTTGCTATCAAATCGATTTAGTATGGATAGTATTACGATACTATTAAGACGTGGGTAAATATCAAACCTTGGAGCCAGGGACCCCATTTTGAATTTCTATATTTGCTTTGACATTAAAAACAAGTATGCACAATTTTGGTCGCTTATGTCAAGTGGTTCGGCAGTTAAGGAGTTTATACCCAATTTTTGGGTAAATACTCAAAATAGGGGTACCTTTGTATGGGGGCTACCAGTAAACGTGGACCTACATACATAAATTTTTGCATGGACATTTGGTACCCAAAAAGAACAGAACCAAATTACAGCCAATTTGGTTGTAAAATGTGTCTAATAGACAAAAAATACCTTAAATCGGGAGATACGGTTATATGGGGGTTATATCAAAACTTGGACCCAGAAACACCATTTACCATACCGTTATTTGTATTGATATAAAAACCATCAGAGACAAATTTTGGCCGCCTATGTCAAGTGGTTCGGTAGTTAATGAGTTTATACCCATATTTTGGGTAAATACCCAAAATAGGGGTACCTTTGTATGGGTGCTACCAGTAAACGTGGACCTACATACATAAAAATTTGCAAAAATAACACTCTGTGCCAAATTACAGCCAATTTGGTTGTAAAATGTGTCTAATAGATAAAAAATACCTTAAATCGGGAGATACGGTTATATGGGGGCTATACCCAGGGACACCATTTTGGATTTATATATTTGCTTTGGCATGATTTTATGCAAAATTTTGGTCGCCTATGTGAAGTGGTTTGGTTAATGAGTTTATACCCATATTTTGGGTAAAAACTCGGGAATTTACCCAAGCATTTACCTACGTCTTTAAAGTATCGTAAAACTATCCATTCTAAATAGATTTGATAGCAGAAACACGGAAAGATAATTCAACGAATGTTGGAAAGTGTATCTAAATATCAAATGTAAGGAAAAGCGCGGTAAATGGATATCACAAATTCGAAATTGGGGGCAATTTTTGAGCATCTATTTGGATGTATCGTTTTATGGACGCCTTGACCAATATTGATAAATGTTGGTTAGGTCAGTTGCTAACTACAAAGCCGATCATTATACCCTACGCAACTATGTTGCAAGGGTATTATAGCTTTGTGTGGCCCCAAAATGTTGTAGCACTGTGAAATATTGGTCGTAGACCCAATTTTATGTATACTGATCATCATATCTCGACTAGCTGAGTCGATCTATACATGTGTGTCCATGTGTGTATAGGATGGGTTCTGGGCAATGAAGACCTCTATAGTTTTTGGTTATGATCAGTTAATATTTAAGGGATGAAATGGATCAAAAAAATTATTTTTGTCTTTTCGCTCTATGACCCGAATATCACGAAATTTTACAAAAAGAAAGGGGTCTGACCATAGCATTAGCATGACTATTTTGATGAAGATCGGTCAATGTTTAGCGGGTCAAATGAATCCAGACTTTTGTGTGAAAAATTAAAAAAAAAACAGTAAGGAAAGTAGTGAAGTCGGACGGGGCAGACTATATGATACCCTTCACCACTTTGGATATATTCAACAGATGAATCCTAACAGACGTTGCATTTTTGAATGACCAGTAAAATGAAATTGGATCTATACACATGTCATTCTACAACCTATACTAAATGTTTCATTTGGTCAGATATAGAGTTGCTTCATAGAATGGGGCAAAATTATGTAAATCAATTTTAAGCAAATATCAATCGGTCATGAGGAGTTTGGTGCACCATTTACTTAAAATCAGACGAAAATTATGTATATATAAAAGCTATATCGAAATCTAAAGCGACGTTTTGAGTTCTTGGTGCAAAATTCTACTTAAAAGCCGGAGAAAATATATATGGTAGATCTATCCAAATTTGAACCGATTTCAAAAAAAAACCAGTAAGGAAAGTAGTAAAGTCGGACGGGGCCGACTATATGATACCCTTCACCACTATGGGTATATTAAACAGGACTATTACAGGACTATTCGTGCAAATCGAAAGATATATAGAGACTTGGGTGAACCATATACATGAAATCGGACGAAACTATATATGGGAGCTATATAGAAATCTGGACCGGTTTTCTCGAAACTTGGCAGACATTCATTCTAGACTCAATTCAGTACGTTATGCCAAATTTCTTGCAAATAGAAAGATATTTAGCGACTTTGGTGCACCATTTACATGAAATCGGACGAAACTATATATGGGAGCTATATCTAAATCTGGACCGATTTTCACGAAAAAAGGCAGACATCACTCTAGGCTCAATTGAGTACGTTATGCCAAATTTCGTGCAAATCGAAAGATATATTGCGACTTTGGTGCATCATTTACATGAAATCGGACGAAACTATATATGGGAGCTATATAGAAATCTGGACCGATTTGCACGAAATTTGGCAGACATCTTTCTAGGCTCAATTCAGTACGTTATGCCAAATTTCGTGCAAATCGAAAGATATATAGGGACTTTTGTGCACCATTTACATGAAATCGGACGAAACTATATATGGGAGCTATATCTAAATCTGGACCGATTTTCTCGAAACATGGCAGACATCACTCTAGGCTCAATTCAATACGTTATGCCAAATTTCGTGCAAATCGAAAGATATATAGGGACTTTGGTGCACCATTTACATGAAATCGGACGAAACTATATATGGGAGCTATATCTAAATCTTGACCGATTTTCACGAAACTTGGCAGACATCATTCTAGACTCAATTCAGTACGTTATGCAAAATTTCGTGCAAATCGAAAGATATATAGCGACTTTGGTGCACCATGTACATGAAATTGGACGAAACTATATATGGGAGCTATATCTAAATCTGGACCGATTTTCTCGAAACTTGGCAGACATCATTCTAGGCTCAATTCAGTACGTTATGCCAAATTTCGTGCAAATCGAAAGATATATAACGACTTTGGTGCATCATTTACATGAAATCGGACGAAACTATATATGGGAGCTATGTCCAAATCTGGACCGATTTTCTCGAAACTTGGCAGACATCTTTCTAGGCTCAATTCAGTACGTTATGCCAAATTTCGTGCAAATCGAAAGATATATAGCGACTTTGGTGTACCATTTACATGAAATCGGACGAAACTATATATGGGAGCTATATCTAAATCTGGACCGATTTTCACGAAACTTGGCACACATCATTCTAGACCTAAATGATTAGGCTGTACCAAATTTCGTGCAAATCGAAAGATATATAGGGACCGTTTACATTAAATCGGTTAAATATATATATGGGAGCTATATCTAAATCTGAACCGATTTTTCCCAATTTCAATAGGGTTCGTCCTTGGGCCAAATAAGTGGCCTGTGCCAAATTTCATTCAAATCGGATCATAAATGCGACCTGTACTTTGTTTACAATTTACATCTACAGACGGACGGACAGACGGACAGACGGACGGACGGACATGCATAAATCGACTCAGAAAGTGATTCTATGCATATTCTCAAAAGGAACCATGTGTCTATCTCGTTTCCTTTTGCCTGTTACAAACATATGCACAAAGACATAATACCCTGTACCACAGAGTGGTGAAGGGTATAAAAACTTTCACGTGGTAGTTTAGTACATTGTGTTCATTTTGTTCATTCGGTTCATTTTGTGTCAATCGGCCTATCGTTGGGTCTTTAGTGTACCATTTACTTAAAATCGGACAAAACTATATTTGGGAGATATACCTAAATCGGAACCTATTCCTACAAAACTTGGCAAACGTTAGGCAATACTACTTTCAGTACGTTTTGCAAAATTTTGTAGCAAACGTCCTAACTTTGGGTTTTTTGTGCACCTTTTACTTAAAATCGGACGAAACTATATTTAGGAGCTACATCTAAATTTGAACCGTTCTCAACAAAACTTGCCACACGTTATGTTATAGTATTTTCAGTACGTTGTGCAAAATGTTGTGCCAATCGGACACACCAGGGGAATTTGGTGCACAACTTATATCTAGCTTCTAGGTCAGTATGTTGTGCAACATATTGTGTAAATTTTGTGTAAAATCGGACGAAAATATATATGTAGAAGCAATATCTTGCAAATTTCGTGCAAATCGAAAGATATATGTGGACTTTGGAGCACCATTTACATTATAAATCTGGACCGATTTTCAGAAAACTTAACACACATCATTCTAGACCTAATTTAGTACACTATTCCAGATTTCGTGCAAATCGAAAGATATATAGGGACTTAGGTACATCATTTACATTAAATCGGAGGAAAATATATATAGGAGCTATATCTAAATCTGAACCGATTTTCAGGAAACTTAATACACATCATTCTAGACCTAAATCATTAGGCTGTACCAAATTTCGTGCAAATCGAAAGATATATAGGGACCGTTTACATTAAATCAGACGAAAATATATATGGGATCTATATCGTCTTTGGGCCAAATAAATGATCTATGCCAATTTTTATCCAATTCGGATCATAAATGCGACCTGTACTTTGTTTACAATTTAACATGGACAGACATACGGACGGACATGCATAAAGCGACTCAGAAAGTGATTATATGCATATCCACAAAAGGAACCATGTGTCTATCTCGTTTCCTTTTTATGTATGTTTCTCGTTTCCTATTTTATGTAAATAATGCAACAAACAGCCAATGTTTTTTCGAACGAGAAGCAGGGAATGTAGTGTGCTAATTTTTATTGAAATCAGTTCAGATTAAGGAATTCCTGTGTTATATATTTTCTTCCGATTTCATATAACTGGTGCACCAAAGACCCAAAGTTTGTCCGAATGACACAGAATTTTTATACGGAGTACCGAAATGGGTCTCTTGAGTTTTATGCTGTCATATATATGTACATTTTCGACCGATTTCATTTAAATGATGCAGCAAATATTTAACGTTTCTCCAAATTGTAGTATTGGGTTTTCTAAAAAATCGGTTTAGATTTTAATATAGTTGATAAATATACATACAATAGATGCTAATATCTACAATATCCTGTAGATATAGAATCTTCTGAGGACCATGAGATGGAATCGGGGCGAAATTAAATTTGCTATCTAGATAGATATTTGAACCTACTGAAAAGAAACCCAGACTTGGATTCTTTGGTGTACCATTTGTATGAAATCTTGTAAAATTATGTATGGGAGCTATATACGAACACATGGACCTAATTCAACAACCGTTGCATATACCATTCGTTTTTATACCCTCCACCATAGTATGGAGGGTATATTAATTTTGTTTTTTCGTTTGTAACTCATCGAAATAATCATTTCTGACCCTATAAAGTATATATATTCTTGATCAGCGTAAAATTCTATGACGATCTAGCCATGTCCGTCTGTCTGTCTGTTGTAATCACTCTAGCGTCTAAACGAATTGAGATAGATCGCCAAAATTTTGCATAGAGTCTTTTGTCTGCAGGCAAGTCAAGTTCGAAGATGGGCTTTATCGGTCCACGTTTAGGCATAGCTCCCATATAAGGGTACCCCCCATATTTTCGGTATTTTGGGGTTCTTGAGCGCGTTTTTCAACCGAATTCGCTGAAATTTGGTACATTTGTTTTTATGGGGTACTCAATGTCTCCACAAAAAAATATAAATATAGGTCCACTTTTTCTGGTAGCCCCCATATAACGGTAATTCCTAATTTTCAGTATTTTGGGGGTTTTGAACGTATTTTTCCGCCGAATTAGATGTAATTTAGTATTTTGAGTTCTGAATAGGTACCAAATCTCTCCACAAAAAATTATGAATATAGGTCCATTTTTTCGGATAGCCCCCATATAAGGGTACCCCCCAAATGTCGGTATTTTGGGGTTCTTGAGCGCGTTTTTCAACCGATTTCGCTGAAAATTGGTACATTTGGTTCCTATTGGGTGCCAAATATCTCCACCAAAAATTATAAATATAGGTCCAATTTTTCTGGTAGCCCCCATATAAGGGTACCCCCAATTTTCGCTATTTTGAGGTTCTTGAGCACGTTTTTCAACCGAATTCGCTGAAATTTGGTATTTTGTAGTCGAATATCAGGGACGTACGCAGGGGGGCGGCCCGGGCCCCCCCCGAAATGAATTTTTTTCACAGTAAATTTATGTTTGCAACAGCGAATTTTTTAATTTTGTACTACCGTCGGTATAGGTCCAATTTTTGGTATGTTCCCTATATTTTCATTTCTAGTACCTGTCAGTATATCTATGGTGAAGGGTATCCAAAGTTCGGCCCGGCCGAACTTAACGCTTATTCACTTGTTTGTTATTACTCTATATTCAAATTAATACCCTCTGCCAAATTTCGTGTAAGTAGAACAAACATAGGTCCTTCGGTGCACCAGTTACATAAAATCGAACGAAAATATATATAAGAATATATAACCTATATCAAAATCTGAACCGATTTCAACAAACCTTATCACACACAATTTTTTCCTCTATTGCATTCGCTGTGCAAAATTTTGTTCCAATCGGACAAATATTGGGAGTTTGGTGCATCATTCACATAAAATCGGACGAAACTATATATATATATATATATATATATGGGAGCTATATCTAAATCTACACCGATTTTTCCAATTTCAATAGGGCCTTGCGCCAAATAAGTTTCATCCAAATCGGATCATAAATGCGACCTGTTCACAAAAATACATGGACGGACAGACGGACATACGTAAATAGACTCAGAAAGTGATTCTATGCATATTCTCAAAAGGACCCATGTATCTATCTCGTTTCCTTTTTGCCTATATGCACAGAGACATAATACCCTCACCACAGTGTGGTGAAGGGTATATCAGTTGTGAGTTACAGGATGTTAAAAATGGAAGTGAACAAAGGGAAAATTCGAAAATGCAAGCCAAGCGGCTAAAATTGTGAATGGTGTTTATGGGTCAGATACTGTAACCGCTAATTATGTTTTATTTTGGATTCGTAGATTCCGTTCAGGAATTTTGTAAAAAAAAATGTTCTAAATATTCGTCGAACTTAGTGGTAATACTTTATTTTAATAGAATTTTCCATTAAAATCGTCTGAAATGAAGTATTAATGGTGTCCAATGGGTTACAAGATATTCTTGGCTCACTTATTTGTAATATCCCGGGATAAAGTTCTCACCCACCCGAAACACATTTCGCAAATTGACTCATTGTAATAATCTTTCTCTTGTGTATGAAAAACTTGACCGGACTGAACCCAAAATTTCTTTTAGGGATGTACATATGATAGAGTCGAGTCGAAATCGCTTATAACGACGACGGCTGAGGGGCTGGCGAAAATTGTTGCTATAAGCGACATGTCGTTATAAACGATATCTAATAAAGGGTAGAACTTTTCTCGAGACTTTGGATACAGTTGTTATGAGGAAAAGTCGAGATGTTGACAATTTGTGGAAAGGGCTCCCTGTTTACAATTTAACATGGACAGACAGACGGACATGCATAAAACGACTTAGAAAGTGATTCTATGCATATTCTCAAAAGGAATCATGTGTCTATTACGTTTCCTTTTGCCTGTTATAAACATATGTACAAAGACATAATACCCTGTACCACAGTGTGGTGAAGGGTATAAAAACTTAGACATGAAAAAACCAGTGAGCGGAGCAGTATAGTCGGACGGGGCCGACCATACGATACCCTACACAACTACCACGGAACTCAAATTTTCTGTGGATGTTTATTCCGAGCCTGGGCAATATTTCGTGATATTTGCATCCTCTTGCCCGATTAGAGATAAACAGCACCTCTTCCTCACACTGACATATTCTCCGAATATTACGAGTATTCAGTACAGCTATTGTCCAGATTCCCTTCACCGTGGGTTGTGTTTTGATATTCGGCTTTCATTTCTGGTCTATAGATCGATCCGAAAATAACACAAAAAATTATTTTTCACACAAAAGTCAGGGTCCATTTGACCCGCTAAATATTGACCGATCTTTATCAAAACAGGCATGCTTATTCTTTGGCCCGATCCCCTTCTCCATGCAAAATTTCACGATGTTCGGGCCATTAATGCGGCCTCTGGAGCCACCAGAAAAACCGACAAAAATTTAGTATTTGGTCCATTTCATCCCCTAAATATTAAGTCATATGCCCAAAATTCTCATATTCTCTCATAAAACTTACATACTCGGATTCAAGCTCCGGGTTATTTGCTAGCCGTCGTTCTTGAGCAAAAAAGCGTCGAGCTGTATTGCGAGATTGTCCAAGGGATGAAGGAGATTCCTTGAGGTAATTAATAACAATTCTACCACATGATTCACGAGTTACATTGTTTATAAAAAATTTATCACATTCAATTTGTTCCAATGACATTTTTTTGTTATTTTTCTCCAGTTCTTCGATTTTCCAAAGTCGTTCCAAGTTCAAATTAATTGTTTC